>NW_024704753.1:9919253-10000294 GCF_018977255.1 Callorhinchus milii
CAGGGACAGCACCGAGGGACAGAACCGAGGGACAGCCCCGAGGGACAGCACTGAGGGACAGCACCGAGGAACAGCACTGAGGGACAGCACTGAACGACAGCCCCGAGGGACAGCACTGAGGCACAGCATTGAGGACAGCACTGAGGCACAGCCCTGAGGGACAGCACTGACGGACAGCCCTGAGGGACAGCACTGAGCGACAGCCCCGAGGGACAGCACTGAGGGACAGCCCTGAGGGACAGCACTGAGGGACAGCCCCGAGGGACAGCACTGAGGGACAGCACTGAGGGACAGCCCCGAGGGACAGCACTGAGGGACAGCACTGACGGACAGCCCCGAGGGACAGCACTGAGGGACTGCCCTGAGGGACAGACGCGAGGGGCCGCACTGAGGGACAGCACTAGGGACAGCCTCGAGGAACAGCACTGAGGGACAGCCCCGAGGGATAGCACTGAGCGACAGCACCGAGGGATAGCCCTGAGGGACAGCACTGAGGGACAGCACTGAGGGACAGTCCCGAGGGACAGCACTGAGGGACAGTCCCGAGGGACAGCACTGAGGAACAACCCCGAGGAACAGCACTGAGGGACAGCACTGAGGGACAGCCCCGAGGAACAGCCCCGAGGGACAGCCCCGAGGCACAGGCCCGAGGGACAGCACTGATTGACAGCCCCGAGGGACAGCATTGAGGGACAGCCTCGAGGGACAGTACCGAGAGACAGCACTGAGGGTCAGCATTGAGGGACAGCACTGAGTGACAACACGGAGGGACAGAACCGAGGGGCAGCACTGATGGACACCACTGAGGGACAGCCCTGAGGGACAGTCCCGAGGGGCAGCACTGAGGCCCAGCACAGAAGGACAGCCCCGAGGAACAGCACTGAGGGACAGGCCCGAGGAACAGCACTGAGGGACAGCCCCGAGGAACAGCACTGAGGGACAGCCCCGATGGACAGCACTGAGGCACAGCCCTGAGGGACAGCACTGACGGACAGCACCGAGGGACAGCACTGAGGGACAGCACTGAGGGACTGCCCTGAGGGACAGACGCGAGGTGCTGCACTGAGGGACAACACTTAGGGACAGCCTCGAGAAACAGCACTGAGGCACAGCCCCGAGGCATAGCACTGAGCGACAGCACCGAGGGATAGCCCTGAGGGTCAGCATTGAGGGACAGCACTGAGGGACAGTCCCGAGGGACAGCACTGAGGGACAGTCCCGAGGGACAGCACTGAGGAACAACCCCGAGGAACAGCACTGAGGGACAGCACTGAGGGACATCCCCGAGGAACAGCCCCGCGGGACAGCACTGAGGGACAACACCGAGGGACAGCCCCGAAGCACAGCCCCGAGGGACAGCACTGAGGGACAGCACTGAGGGACAACACCGAGGGACAGCCCCGAAGCACAGCCCCGAGGGACAGCGCAGAGGGACAGCACTGAGGGACAGCCCCGAAGCACAGCCCCGAGGGACAGCACTGAGGGACAACACCGAGGGACAGCCCCGAGGGACAGCACTGATTGACAGCCCCGAGGGACAGCACTGAGGGACAGCCCCGAGTAACCGCATTGAGGGTCAGCACTGAGGGACAGCCTCGAGGGACAGTACCGAGGGACAGCACTGAGGGTCAGCATTGAGGAACAGCACTGAGTGACAACACGGAGGGACAGCCTGCAGGGACAGCACCGAGGGACAGAACCGAGGGACAGCCCCGAGGGACAGCACTGAGGGACAGCATCGAGGGACAGCGCTGTGCGACAGCCCTGTGGGACAGCACTGACGGACACCAGTGAGGGACAGCACTGATGGACACCACTGAGGGACACCCCTGAGTGACAGCACTGAGGAACAACCCCGAGGAACAGCACTGAGGGACAGCACTGAGGGACAGCCCCGAGGAACAGCCCGAGGGACAGCCCCGAGGCACAGCCCCGAGGGACAGTACTGAGGGACAACACCGAGGGACAGCCCCGAGGGACAGCACTGAGGGACAGCACTGAGGGACAGCACTGAGGGACAGCACTGAGGGACAGCCCCGAGGGACAGCCCCGAGGGACAGTACTGAGGGACAGCCCAGAGGGACTGCCCCGAGCAGCAGCACTGAGGGACAGCACTGAGGGACAGCCCCGAGGGACAGCACTGAGGGACAGCCCCGAGGGACAGCACTGAGGGACAGCACTGAGGGACACCCCCGAGCGAGAGCACTGAGACAGAACTGAGGGACACTCCCGAGCGACAGCACTGAGGGGCAGCACTGAGCGACAGCCCCGAGGGACAGCCCCGAGGGACAGCACTGAGGGACAGCACTGAGGGACACACCCGAGCGATAGCACTGAGGGACAGCACTGAGGGACACACCCGAGCGACAGCACTGAGGGACAGCACTGAGGGACACCCCCGAGCGACAGCACTGAGGGACAGCACTGATGGACAGCACTGAGGGACACACCCGATCGACAGCACTGAGGGGCTGCAATGAGTGACAGCACTGAGGGACTGCACCGAGGGACAGCACGGAGTGACAGTACCGAGGGACAGCCCCGAGGGACAGCACTGATGGACAGCACTGAGGGACAGCCCCGAGGGACAGCACTGAGGAACAGCATCGAGGGACAGCACGGAGGGACAGTACCGAGGGACAGCCCCGAGGGACAGCACTGAGGGACAGCACTGAGGGACAGCCCCGAGGGACAGCACGGAGGGACAGCACAGAGGGACAGCCCCGAGTGATAGCACCGAGTGACAACACCAATGTACAGCACTGAGGGACAGCACTGAGGGACAGCACTGAGGGACAACCCCGAGGGACAGCACGGAGGGACAGTACTGAGGCACAGCATCAAGGCCAGCACTGAGGGAGAGCACTAAGAGACAGCCCCGAGGGACAGCCCCGAGGGACAGCGCTGAGAGTCGACACTGAGGGTCAGCCCCGAGGGACAGCAATGATGGACAGCACTGAGGGCAGCACTGAGGGACAGCCCCGATGGACAGCACTGAGGGACAGCACTGAGGGACAGCCCCGAGTGATAGCACTGAGGAACAACACCAATGGACAGCACTGAGGGACAGCACTGAGGGACAGCACTGAGGGACAGCCCCGAGGGACAGCCCCGAGGGACAGTACTGAGTTACAGCCCCGAGGGACAGCCCCGAGCAGCAGCACTCAGGGACAGCAATGATGGACAGCACTGAGGGACAGCCCCGAGGGACTGCACTGAGGGACAGCACTGAAGGACAGTACTGAGGGGCAGCACTGAGGGACAGCCCCGAGGAACAGCACTAATGGACAGCCCGAGGGACAGCACTGAGGGGCAGCACTGAGGGACACCACCGAGCGACAGCACTGAGGGACAGCACTGATGGACAGCACTGAGGGGCAGCACTGAGGGACAGCCCCGAGGGACAGCACTGAGGGACAACCCCGAGGAATAGCACTGAGGGACAGCCCCGAGGGACAGCACTGAGGGGCAGCTCTGAGCGACAGCCCCGAGGGACAGCCCCGAGGTACAGCCCCGAGGGAAAGCACTGAGGGACTGCACTGATTGACAGCACTGAGGGACAGCACTGATGGACAGCACTGAGGGGCAGCACTGAGGGAAAGCGTCGAGGGTCAGCACTGAGGGACAACCCCATGGAACAGCACTGAGGGGCAGCACTGAGGGACAGCCCCGAGCGACAGCCCTGAGCAGCAGCACTGAGGGACAGCCCCAAGGAACAGCACTGAGGGACAGCACTGAGGGACAACCCCATGGAACAGCACTGAGGGACAGCACTGAGGGACAGCCCCGAGGGACAGCCCCGAGGGACAGCACTGATTGACAGCACTGATGAACAGTACTGCGGGGCAACAACAACACAACAACAACAAGATTCCATTTATAGAGCGCCTTTCACGTCAGGAGGACGTCCCAAGGCGCTGCACAGTTGGTTCATGACCCGAGCAGGAGGGAAATGGTCAGGGTGAGGGGAGGGAAGGGAGGGAGAGAGGAGGGGGAAATGGTCAGGGTGAGGGAGGGAAGGGAGGGAGCGAGGAGGAGGAAGAGAGTCGAGAGGGGAGCTGAAGGCACGGTCAAAGAGAAAGGTCTTGAGACCAGCCTTGAAGGAGGAAAGGGAGGAGGCGGCGAAGGCACTGGGGATGGAGTTCCAGAGCCTCGGGCTGAGAGGCTGAAGGCCCGGCCACCGATGGTAGGGCGGTTGGGGCGGGGACGTGGAGCAGACCGGAGCCAGAGGAACGGAGGGTACGGGCAGGTAGGTATAGGGGATAGTAGGTTGGAGAGGTAGGAGGGAGCAAGGCCGTGAATGGCCTTGTAGGTGAGGATGAGGATCTTGAAATCAATCCTCTGGGGGATGGGGAGCCAGTGGAGGCGAGCGAGGGTGGGAGTGATGTGGTCCCGAAGCCTGGTGCGGGACAGTACACGAGCTGCAGAGTTCTGAATGAACTCGGGGCAGCCCCGATGGACAGCACTGAGGCACAGCCCTGAGGGACAGCACTGACGGACAGCACCGAGGGACAGCACGGAGGGACAGTACCGAGGGACAGCCCCAAGGGACAGCACTGAGGGACAGCACTGAGGGACAGCTCCGAGGGACAGCACAGAGGGACAACACCGAGGGACAGCCCCGAGGGACAGCATTGATTGACAGCCCCGAGGGACAGCACTGAGGCACAGCCCCGAGTAACCGCATTGAGTGTCAGCACTGAGGGACAGCCTCGAGGGACAGCACCGAGAGACAGCACTGAGGGACAGCATTGAGGGACAGCACTGAGTGACAACACGGAGGGATAGCCCAGAGGGACAGCACCGAGGGACAGAACCGAAGGACAGCCCCGAGGGACATCACTGAGGGACAGCACAGAGGGACAGCACTGAGCGACAGCCCTGAGGGACAGCACTGAGGGACAGCCCCGAGGGACAGCACTGAGCGACAGCCCCGAGGGACAGCACTGAGGGACAGCCCTGAGGGACAGCACTGAGGGACAGCCCCGAGGGACAGCACTGAGGGACAGCACTGATGGACAGCCCCGAGGGACAGCACTGAGGGACTGCCCTGAGGGACAGACGCGAGGGGCTGCACTGAGGGACAGCACTTAGGGACAGCCTCGAGGAACAGCACTGAGGGACAGCCCCGAGGGATAGCACTGAGCGACAGCACCGAGGGATAGCCCTGAGGGACAGCACTGAGGGACAGTCCCGAGGGACAGCACTGAGGGACAGTCCCGAGGGAGAGCACTGAGGAACAACCCCGAGGAACAGCACTGAGGGACAGCACTGAGGGACAGCCCCGAGGAACAGCCCCGAGGGACAGCCCCGACGCACAGCCCCGAGGGACAGCACTGAGGGACAACACCGAGGGACAGCCCCGAGGGACAGCACTAATTGACAGCCCCGAGGGACAGCACTGAGGGACAGCCCCGAGTAACCGCATTGAGGGTCAGCACTGAGGGACAGCCTCGAGGGACAGTACCGAGGGACAGCACTGAGGGTCAGCATTGAGGGACAGCACTGAGTGACAACACGGAGGGACAGCCTGCAGGGACAGCACCGAGGGACAGAACCGAGGGACAGCCCCGAGGGACAGCACTGAGGGACAGCACCGAGGGACAGCGCTGTGCGACAGCCCTGAGGGACAGCACTGACGGACAGCCCCGAGGGACAGCACTCGCTCAATGCTGACCCTCAGTGCTGTCCCTCGGTACTGTCCCTCGAGGCTGTCCCTCAGTGCTGACCCTCAATGCGGTTACTCGGGGCTGTCCCTCAGTGCTGTCCCTCGGGGCTGTCAATCAGTGCTGTCCCTCGGGGCTGTCCCTCGGTGTTGTCCCTCAGTGCTGTCCCTCGGGGCTGTGCCTCGGGGCTGTCCCTCGGGGCTGTTCCTCGGGGCTGTCCCTCAGTGCTGTCCCTCAGTGCTGCTGCTCGGGGCTGTCCCTCTGGGTTGTCCCTCAGTGCTGTCCCTCGGGGCTGTCCCTCGGGGCTGTCCCTCAGTGCTGTCCCTCAGTGCTGTCCCTCAGTGCTGTCCCTCCGTGCTGTCCCTCGGTGTTGTCCCTCAGTGCTGTCCCTCGGGGCTGTACCTCGGGGCTGTCCCTCGGGGCTGTTCCTCGGGGCTGTCCCTCAGTGCTGTCACTCAGGGGTGTCCCTCGGTGTTGTCCCTCAGTGCTGTCCCTCAGTGCTGTCCCTCGGAGCTGTCCCTCAGTGCTGTCCCTCGGGGTTGTCCCTCAGTACTGTCCCTCGGTGATGTCGCTCAGTGCTGTCCCTCGGTGCTGTCCCTCAGGGCTATCCCTCAGTGCTGTCCCTCAGTGCTTTCGTTCGGGGCTGTCCATCGTTGCTGTCCCCCAGTGCTGTCCCTCAGTGCGGTCCCTCAGTGCTGTCCATCAGTGCTGTCCCTCGGGGCTATCCCTCAGTGTTGACCCTCAGCGCTGTCCATCGGGGCTATCCCTCGGGACTGGCTCTCAGTGCTGTCCCTCTGTGCTGTCTCTTCGTGCTGTCCCTCGATGCTGTCCCTCAGTGCTGTCCCTCAGTGCAGTCCCTCGGGGCTGAGCCTCAGTGCTGTCCCTTGGGGATGTCCCTCAGTGCTGCCCCTCGGGGCTGTCCTTCAGTGCTGTCCCTCAGGGCTGTCCCTCAGTACTGTCCCTCAGGGCGTCCCACGTTGCTGTCCCTCAGTGCTGTCCATTGGTGTTGTCCCTCAGTGCTGTCCCTCACGGCTGTCCCTCAGTGTTGCCCCTCAGTGCTGTCGCTCGTGGCTGTCCCTCAGTGCTTTCCCTCGGGGTTGTCCCTCAGTGCTGTCCCTCGGGGCTGTCCCTCATGCTGTCCCTCGGGGCTGTCCCTCAGTGCTGTCCCTCGGGGCTGTCCCTCAATGCTGTCCCTCGGGGCTGTCCCTCGGTGCTGTCCCTCAGTGCTGTCCCTCAGTGCTGTCCCTCAGTGCGGTCCCTCGTGGCTGTCCCTCGGTGCTCTCCCTCAGTGCTGTCCCTCAGTGCGGACCCTCGGGGCTGTCCCTCGGGGCTGTCCCTCGTGCTGTCCCTCGGGGCTGTCCCTCAGTGCTTTCCCTCGGGGTTGTCCCTCAGTGCTGTCCCTCAGGGCTGTCCCTCGTGCTGTCCCTCGGGGCTGTCCCTCAGTGCTGTCCCTCGGGGCTGTCCCTCAGTGCTGTCCCTCTGGGCTGTCCCTCTGTGCTGTCCCTCAGGGCTATCCCTCAGTGCTGTCCCTCAGTGCTTTCGTTCGGGGCTGTCCATCGTTGCTGTCCCCCAGTGCTGTCCCTCAGTGCGGTCCCTCAGTGCTGTCCATCAGTGCTGTCCCTCGGGGCTGTCCCTCAGTGTTGACCCTCAGCGCTGTCCATCGGGGCTATCCCTCGGGACTGGCTCTCAGTGCTGTCCCTCTGTGCTGTCTCTTCGTGCTGTCCCTCGATGCTGTCCCTCAGTGCTGTCCCTCAGTGCAGTCCCTCGGGGCTTAGCCTCAGTGCTGTCCCTTGGGGATGTCCCTCAGTGCTGTCCCTCGGGGCTGTCCTTCAGTGCTGTCCCTCAGGGCTGTCCCTCAGTACTGTCCCTCAGGGCATCCCACGTTGCTGTCCCTCAGTGCTGTCCCTCGGGGCTGTCCCTCAGTGCTGTCCCTCGGGGCTGTCCCTCAGTGCTGTCCCTCTGGGCTGTCCCTCTGTGCTGTCCTCAGGGCTATCCCTCAGTGCTGTCCCTCAGTGCTTTCGTTCGGGGCTGTCCATCGTTGCTGTCCTTCAGTGCTGTCCCTCAGTGCTGTCCCTCAGTGCGGACCCTCAGTGCTGTCCCTCAGTGCTGTCCCTCAGTGCTGTCCCTCAGTGCTGTCCCTCGGAATTGTCCCTCAGTGCTGTCCCTCAGTGCTGTCCCTCGGGGCTGTCCCTCAGTGCTGTCCCTCAGGGCTGTGCCTCAGTTCTGTCCCTCAGTGCTGTCCCTCGGGGCTGTCCCTCGGGGCTGTCCCTCAGTGCTGTCCCTCGGGGCTGTCCCTCGGGGCTATCCCTCGGTGCAGTCCCTCAGGGCTGTCCCTCAGTGCTGTCCCTCATTGCTGTCCCTCAGTTCTGTCCCTCGGGACTGTCCCTCAGTGCTGTCCCTCGGGGTTGTCCCTCAGTGCTGTTCCTCTGGTCTCTCCCTCAGTGCTGTCCCTCAGTGCTGTCCCTCAATGCTGTCCCTCAGTGCTGTCCCTCGAGGCCGTCCCTCACTGCTGACCCTCGATACGGTTACTCGGTGCTGTCCCTCAGTGCTGCCCTTGGGGCTGTCGCACGGTGCTGTCCCTCAGTGCTGTCCCTCAGGGCTGTCCCTTGGGTTGTTCCTCAGTGCTGTCCCTCAGGGCTGTCCCTCGGGTTGTTCCTCAGGGCTGTCCCTTGGGGCTGTCCCTCAGTGCTGTCCCTCAGGGCTGTCCCTCGGGTTGTTCCTCAGGGGTGTCCCTTGGGGCTGTCCCTCAGTGCTGTTCCTCAGGGCTGTCCCTCGGGTTGTTCCTCAGGGCTGTCCCTTGGGGCTGTCCCTCAGTGCTGTTCCTCAGGGCTGTCCCTCGGGGCTGTTCCTTGGTGCTATGATGGTGTTATTATATATACTGTAATATATATTTTGCCACTCGCATTTTAGAATGAATCAACTCTTGTCTCCCTGTTGTGTCAAGTACAGATTAACAGGTGCATTTGCCAATATTACAATCATTACACAAGCTACAATCATCTAACAAGTTCTGGTGTGTAAGGTGCTCTGGTTGCTGAGCTCTCTGTGTAAATATTGGTTGGTTTGGAGTGTTTGTGTAGCCCTGGTGTGAGGTTTGTGCCCTCTATTTTGTGGCTAAGATGAAGGAATGGCAAGTGAGGATGCCCTCAACTCAGTGTCTGCCTTCTCCACATCCGTTGTTCCTGGCGTTTAGTTCGTTATCTGGCTGTCTGTCTCCGTTACTCAGGGCTCATATTCCCCATGTGCGCTTTGATCTGTGTGATGTGATAATAATAATAATAATAATAATAATAATAATAATAATAATAATCCTTGCATTTGATATAGCGCTTTTCACGTCGGGAGGACGTCCCAAAGCGCTTCACAGAACACACTGTAAAGTGAATTGACTGTATATTTGTGGGCGAACGCGGGAGCCAATTGCGCACAACAATGTCCCACAAACAGTCATATGGATTGAAAATGACCAATTTATTATTGTTTTTTTTTGGGAGGGATTATTATTAGGCTCTGTGTGGAGTAAGGAAACTTGCCCAAGGTTTCACCCTCTGCCTGGAAATGAACTCAGGTCTCTCACTTGCAAAGCGAGTGCTCTAACCACTGAGCCACAGGACTCCACGTTTGATGTTTGATCTGTCAACATTACTGACAATTGGGCAGATTCCTGTGCAATTACAGGCAATCAGTCTACTCGTTTCCTCACACATCTGCACAGCGAACAGCTCAGCAAATTCCTGTGTGCTTAGACAGAGTAGATCCAACCAAATCACACTGCACTTCCTCCAACCCATTTGCAAAGTCAACGATCATCAGTGAAGTGGATTTGTGGTGAACATGGGAAGAGGCTATAGGGAGGGAGGCCTCCGGCCTACACTGACCTGTCACTGAGTACCCTGAAGTGGGAGGCTGCTTCACAGGAGGTGCTATTTGCCAAGGCTCCTCACATAAGGATCTAGATTAAGCAGCTGCTGCTGAGTAAGCCTGCTACGCTGGAAGGCATTACCTGGAGTGTGAGTTTGTGAACATACGTATTCATACAACACCCGGATACATCCAGCAACCTTGACTGGTTTGCAGTGAAGCAAGCAGCTGCTGCTTAAAATCTGCACCTGCAACTGGTGGAACCATCGCTCAATGGGAAGGGACTTGTGTCTGAGATTTTGAGCAGGTAGATGGTGGCTATGCTCTCACACAACAACCAGAACAACTTACATTTATATAGTGCCCCTAATGCAGGGTAGAGTCCCAGAGTGTTGACAGTGTCAGAGCTTGGCGCCAAGCTGGGGGGAGGGGGAGGTGACTGTAAGCTCGGTTGAATAGGAAGGTCTTCAGCCGCGACCTGAAGACGTGGAAGGAAGGGGCAAAGCGGAGGAATAGAGATAGTGTTCCAGAGTTTTAGGGCGTAGTGGCTGAAAGCGTGGCTAACGATGGTGGAATGAGGGCATCAGGGACTGGAGCCAGTTGAGTGGAGGCAGTGGGTTGTCGGTTGGGGATAAGCAGATCGGAGAGGTAGGCAAGTGCTAGGGCATGAAAGGATGTGAAAACAAGTGTGAAGATCTTGAAATCGATCCGTTTGGCAGTAGGGAGTCGGTGGAGCCTGGTTAGAACTGGCATGATAGGGGTATGGAGTTTAGTGCGGATGAGTATGCTTGCGGTGAAGTGTTGGATCAGCTAGATCCTGTGCATGGTGGAGCTGGGGAGACCAACAAAGCGGACATTTGAAAAGTCAAGTTGGGAGGTGACGAACATGTGGAAGAGAGTTTTGGCTGCGTCTGGGGTAAAGTATAGAAGGCGAGTAGTTTAGCGGATGTGGAGGAAGGCCGTCCTAGTCAGGGACCAGATAATAATAATAATAATAATAATAATAATAATCCTTGCCTTTGATATAGCGCTTTTCACGTCGGGAGGACGTCCCAAAGTGCTTCACAGAACACACTGTAAAGTGAACTGACTGTATATTTGTGGGCGAACGCGGCAGCCAATTGCGCACAGCAATGTCCCACAAACAGTCATAGATTGAAAATGACCAATTTTATTATTGTTTTTGGTTTTGGAGGGATTATTATTAGGTTGTGTGAAGTAAGGAAACTTGCCCAAGGTTTCACCCTCTGCCTGGAATTAAACTCAGGTCTCTCACTTGCAAAGCGAGTGCTCTAACCACTGAGCTGCAGGACTCCACAAAAGATGTGGGAAAGGAAGGACAGCTGTGGGTTGAAAATGACAGCTAGGTTGCATATACGTTCGGTGAGTCTTAGGGATAGGCCACGGAGCCACAGGACAGAAGACATTGACGGGAGCCAAGGAGTATAGCTTCCATCTTGTCAACATTGAGTTGTAGGAAGTTTTTGCTCATCCAAGATTTGATGTCTTCAAGACAAGCTGAGAGAACATTGGCGGACCTGGAGTCGCAGCTGGAGGAGAAGTAGAAGGGCACGTAGAAATAGGTCGGTAATTTGTGAGGTTGGAGAGGTCAAGGGTGTTTTTTTTTGAGGAGGATAGTGATGGCAGCTGTTTTAAGGCGGAAAGGTACAGAACCTGAGGAGAGCAACTGGTTGACTGTTTCGACCAGCAGCAATAAGAGGAATGGGAGTTGGGTGAGCAGCAACTGGGTGGGGAGGGGGTCGAGGCAGCAGGTGGTGGGCTTCATCTGGGAGATAGTGGTTTAAAGGGAGGGGTGAGTAATCGGGGAAAAAGATTGGAGGGGAGAGTGGTTGTGGCAGTGGTAAAAGGAGTGGGGGGTGGTATAGACAGTCTGGGGGGTGTGGAAGGGGTCATAGGGAAGGAGAAAGCACCAAGTGGATATTTTCAATCTTTGACACAAAGAAGTCTAGGATAACCTTTTCGCACTTGGTATTTGATCTGAGGATGGAGGCAACTTGGGGGTTGCTCGGAGGAACTGATGGATAATAATAATAATCCTTAAGTTGATATAGCACCTTGTCGCATCTTCAAGACGTCTTAAAGAGCTTCACAGAATATGTTGTAAAGTGAATGACCATATATTTTATGGGCAAAACGTGGCAGACAATTGCGCACAGCAGCATCCCACAAACAGTTGTGGATGGTGGAGAATAGTGCCTTTAGGTTGTGTTTAGTCTCCAAAATAGTTTTGGAGTAAAATGCCTTTTGAAAATCCATATAAACTATATCAACTGCACTACCTTCATCCACCTCTCAGTTACTTCATCAAAAAACTATATCAAGTTTGTTAGACACAATTTGCCTTTTACAAATCCATGTTGGTTATCCTCTTTTAACCCATATTTTTCTAAGTGAAAATTTATTTTGTTCTAGATTATAGTCTCTTGAAATTTCCCCACTACTGACGTTAGGCTGACTGGCCTGTAGTTCCCGGGTTTATCCTTTTTGTACAGGGAAGTAACATTTGCAACCCTCCAGTCCTCCGGCACCAGGACTGGTCAGCAAATTTATTAATCCCCAACACCTGGCATATGATTAACTGCTAATTGACTTGTTTGCCTTCTTACATATAAGGTTGCCTCTCCCTTCAGGAAGATTTCCCACTCTTCTGCTGAATGAAAGAGTTCTCTTTTGCTCTTTGGTATCTCTCTTGCTGAAGAATTCCCACTCTCACCAAATTCCTTAACAAAATTCTCACCCTGTTTCACCTCACTCAGTTCCCTCCTCACGCTGCTGGCCTCTCTGCTCAAGACTGTGGTGAGCAGGATAGTGACTGTGGTTAGCAGTGTTATTGTAACAACACAGTCTAGGCTGATGGTCCAGTGCAGTGCTGGGGGTGGTGGCATTTTTGGAGGTGGTCCTTCACATAAGATGTTAAACCAAGGTCCCATCTACATGTTCAGGTGATGCTAATGATCATATTACCCTATTCAAAAAGATCAAAGTGACTGCCTTGTTTGCTTACAAACACACAGTTACAGCACTTCACAGCAAATCCTATGAAGGGTTTTTGGAATGTCCTCGGGATGTGAAAAGCACTTGACCAAATGTAAGGATTATTATTATCTGGAATGCTGATGGAGTCCTGCAGGGTATTGGTTAGAGCAGTTGCCTTGCAAGCAAGAGGACTCAGGTTCGATTCCTGGGCAGGGCAAAAACGCAAGTTTCCTTACTCTGGTTGTTAGTCAATTGGAGGATCGCTTTCTGGGGGGGAAATATCCCTTAAAACGTTTGATTACTCAATCCACAACTGTTTGTGGGACACTGCTGTGTGCAATTGGCTGCTGCGGTTTACCCCCAAAATAAACAGTCAATCCACTTCACAATATATTCTGGCAATCTCTTTGAGGCAATCTCAACGACTTGATAAGGTATTAAATCAAATTATTATTAATATGATGGAGTGAGTGAGCGGATCCCTCGGGGGAATTGTCAGCAGGGGTACCAGGACAGAGACTTGCCTCTCTCTTTGATCTGCAGGAACATTAACATCAACCTTGGGGTGAGAGTGGCTGCAGCCTGTACACCACAAATTGTGAAACTGTGCACATGAAGGAATCTGATAAGTGCACATTTGCTAAAGTATATAACAGAGAGCACGCACAGGGTCAGCGGAGACATGCAGGGGTGCGGAGAGCAACAATAAATGACAGCATAGGTGTGTGTCTGTGGGGTTGGGGGAGGTGGGTGTGCAGGAGGGGCAAGGAATTGTGTGGGGAGGGTGCAGGCAGATTGGCTGTGCGGGGTATGGGGGAGGGTCACCAGGATGTGAGGGGGTAGGGCCTTAGGGTGTGTGTGGATTGGAAGGTCCCCAGGATGTGTGAGGTGGAGGGGCTCAGGGGTCTGTGAGGGACAGAGTCCCAGGGGGTGTGAGTGGGAGTGGGAGGGTCCCGCGACCACCTCCAGCGAGTACAGGCTGCAGCCACTCTCACCCCAAGGTTGATGTTAATGTTCCTGAAGATCAAAGGGAGAGGAGGAGGAATGTTATGATTTACTTAAGGTTAGAAATATATGTCGTAAAAAAATACAGAAGTATTGTTAAAGTTTAAAGAAAGGAGGTATGTTGAAGAGAATAAAAAAATTGAAAGCAGGCGTATTTAAGCATAGAAAATTATAAGAGACATTTTACTGAATAAACAAGAGTTATGATTCCCTCTGTTCCTGGGTCTTGACTAAACCTTCATACAATTATAGAATCACAGCACAGAAAGAGACCATTCAGCCCATCGTGCCAGTGCCGGCTCTTTGAAAGAGTTTCCAACTCGCCCCGCGCCCCTGCTCTTACCCCATAGCCTTGCAAAAGTTTCCTTTTAAGTACCTATCCATTTCCCTTTTGAAAGCTACTGTCAAATCTGCTTCCGCCACCCTTTCACTCAGTGCATTCTAGATTGAACAACTCACTGAGTAAAAAAAAATCTCCTTGTCTCTCTGGTTCTTTTGTTAATTATTTTAAATCCGTGTCCTCTGGTTACCAACCCACCTGCCAGTGGGAACAATTTCTCCCTATCTACTCAAAACACCCCCAATATTTTTGAACACCTCTATTAAATCTCCCCTCAACCTTCTCTGCTCTGAGGCGAATAATCCCAGTTTCTCTAGTCTCTTCACATAATTGTAGTCCCTCATCTCTGGTATAATTCTTGTAAATCTCCCCTGAACCCTCTCCAAGGCCCTGACATCCTTCCTAAAGTGTGGTGCCCAGAATTGGACACAATATTCCAGCTGGAGCCTAACCAGATTTAACATAACTTCATTGCTTTTGTACTCTACGCCTCTATTTATAAAGCCAAGGGTCCCATGTGCTTTTTTAACAGCTTTATCAACTGCGGTCCTGTAGCTTAATTGTTAGATCAATGGCCTTGCAAGCGAGAGGACCTTGGTTCAATTCCCGGCAGGGCGAAACGTTGGGCAAGATTCCGTTTGCGAGGCGAGTGCTCGAGCTACAGGTCTTCACAATTTATAACTGGTCCTGCCACCTTCAAAGATTTGTGTATGTGAACCTCCAGGTCTCTCTGTTCCTGCACCCCTTTAAAATTGTACACATGGAATCCTGTATCTCAGCAGTGAGAGCACTCGCTTTGCAATTGAGTGACCTGGGTTTGATTCCCAGCAGTGTGAAACGTTGGTCAAGTTTCCTTACTCCACCTGCCTCTGTTTACCTAGCAGTAAGTAGCAACCTGGTTGTTAGACGATTGGCGGATGACTTTTCCGGGTTAATAAATCCTTCAAAAAAAAGGTCACTCAATCCACGACTGTTTTTGGGACACTGCTGTCCGCAATTCGCTACCGGGTTACGCCCATAAAAATGTATAGTTAATTCACTTACAGTATATTCTGTGAAGCGCTTTGAGATGTCTCAAAGTCTTGATAAGGTGCTATATCAAATGCAAGGATTATTATTATTAAATTGATACTGCCACTCCTCATTCCACCTCTCAAAATGCATAATTTCAGACTTTTCTGCATTACATTTCATGTGCCTGCCCATTTCACCAGTCTGTCTATGTCCTCCTGCAGTTTACTACATTTCCAAGTCTTGTGCCATCTGCGTACTTTAAAATTGTGCTGTCTATACCCATGTCCAGGTCATTAATATATATCAAAAAGACCCTTGGGGACACCACTGTACCTCCCTCCAGTCTGAAAAACAACCATTCACCACTACCTTCTGCTTTCTGTCTCCCAGCCAATTTCGGATCCATGTCCCTTCAATTGGGCTTCAATTTTGCTAACAAGTCTATTATGTGGCATTTTATCAAACGCCTTTTGAAAGTCAATATACACAACATCAAGCGCACTACCTTCATCAACCCTCTCCGTTATTTCATGGAAGAACTCAATAAAGTTTGTCTGACACGATTTGTCTTTTTTACCCCAATTTTTTTCAAAGGGAAAATTAATTTTGTAATGGATTATGAAGTTTCCCCACCACCAACAGGCCTATAGTTACCAGATTTGTCCCCCTTGAACAGGTGTATAACATTTGCAACTGTCCAGTCCTCTGGCACCACTCCCTTAGCCAAGGAGGATTGAAAGATCGTGGCCAGAACCTCCATTATTTCTACCCTTCCCTTAACAACCTAGGATGCATCCCATCCGGACCGGGTGACTTTTCTAATTTGAGCGGTGCCAATCTTTTCAGTACTTGCTATTTTTATCTTATCCAATCTCTCTATCCCTCCTCCTTTACTGTGACATTGGTAGAATCATCTTATAAAGGAGAAAGGTTCACCAGCAGACTTATGATCTTGGTTTAATATCCCATGTGAAGGATGTCACCTCTGACAATACTTGTGTAGCTCCTTTCAAATTGTGAGGACGTCCCAAGGTGCTGGACAATCAGTGTTTCGGACCCGAGCTGGGGGTCGGGCAGAGGGAGGAGGGTTATTGAGGCATGGTTGAAGAGGAGGGTCTAGAGATGGGTCTTGAAGGAGGCAAGGGAGGGAACGAGGCGGAGGGACTGCGGGATGGAGTTCCATAGGGTGGAGGCAGAGTGGCTGAAGGCCTGTCCGCCAATGGTGGGACGGGTGAGGCGAATGTGAAGTAGGCTGGAGCCCACTGAGCGGAGGGAGGAGGCAGGTTGGTAGGAGGTTAGGAGGTCGCAGAGGCCATGGAGCGAGGCCATTGAGGGCTTTGAAAGTGAGGACCAGGATCTTGAACTGTATCTTCTCTGTGATGGGAAGCCAATGGAGTCGGGCGAGGATGGGGTTGATAAGAGTTGTGGAGCCTGGTGCGGGAAAGGACATGGGTTGCAGAGTTCCAGATGATCTGCAGCCTACAGGGGGAGGAGTTGGGAAGGCCAACAAGCAGGAGTTTGCATAGTCAAGCCTGGATGTTATGTATGGGTGTATGAGGGTCTCAGCGGCTTACTGTGTGAGACAGTGGCGGAGCCGGACAATGTTGCAGAGGTGGGGGAAGGCGGAGCGGGTCATAGCATGGATGTGGGGTAGAAAGGATAGTTGAAGGTCAAACAAGATGCCAAGCTTCAGATAGATATGGAAGAGGAGGGGACCCAAGGACAGAGCTCTGAGGAACGTCGCATGAGACTGTGTGGGGACCAGAGGAGAAACTGTTTGTGGAGATGAAATGGAGATGGTGTGAGAGGTAGGGTCTGAACCATTCGAGGACAGAAACATGAAGGTTGAGGTGAGAGGAGAGGCAGTGTGGAGAATATAGTGGTCAACGATCTCGAAGGCAGCAGAGGTCAAGGAGGACGAGGAAGGAGAGGGAACCCTAGTTGCAGATGGACAAAATGTCATTTTTCATTTTGACCAAAGCTGTTTCTGTGCTGTGGGCGGCACGCTACTCGATTGGAAGGATTCGTGGAGTGGTGGGAGAGGAAAGAGTGAATCTGGGAAGCAAGCATTCCAGGACCTTGGAAAGGAAAGGGAGGTTGGATATGGGGCAGTAGTTTGAGAGCAGGGATGGGTCAGTTGGTATCAGAGAGGATGGACCAGGCATGAGAGGGTGGGAGTGGAGCCGGTTGGTGATGGAGAAGAGGAGCAGCGTGGACTAATTGTTTTAATTGTTCCCCAAACGCAGGGTGAGATGTGACAGAGACTATTTGCTGAACATTCACCTGGATGGCAAACTCCAGTCAACTCCGGGATGCATCCTCGGGGGGGGAGGGGGTGGGGTTGTGGGGGGGAGGTAAGTGGGGTCTCCTTGGAGACCCAACCCAGTGACAAACCTGAGCACCTTGATCAGAGATTTTCACTTTCACTGATTGAGTGTGCGCATCAAGGCCTGTCTCTATCAATGTTCAGTAAATTCCTGATAGCTCAACCCTGGCTTAGTTTGTCACTATCGTTTAAGTTATCATGCTTATGCTGTCAGTATCCCGGCTACATTTATTTATGAGTTTACACTTATTTATATACATACGCCTGACTTGCCATTCCTGATAACCCTTGTCCCTTGGAGTGATGAGTTAGCAGGAGTTTACCGTATTCACAGTGGACACTCAGGGTACACGCAAGGAGAGCATCCAGGAAATTTCAGTCAGTATAAGAATCAATCTAATCTCTTTATTTAAAACCTATTTGTTGAAGAATCTTTTATTACAATTAAGCCTAAAATTACACCCCTTTTCCAGCTCATTATCACCATTCAGCTCCGTTTCTCCAGTCAACCAGCAGCTTCCAGGGGACTGGCATCGTGACCTGACACCCACTCAGCAGCAGCTGTGGACAGTGGATGGTCAGGTGGGTGGGAGAGGTTTGCTGTTAGTTGAAGGACTGCTGATGGATGAGGTTGTATTTCGGTCGCGTTTGCTCTAGAGGCTCAGCGTCCTGATCAGCTACATCAGGGCATTGGCACTTGGAAATGCTTCACCCAGAGAGGCAGGCCCTGTGGACAGCCAGACATGGTTACAGGCAGAGCCTGGAGACAGAGACAAGGCGCTATATCAAATGCAAGGATTATTATTATTGTTACAGGCAGAGGCTGGGGAGAAGCTGTAGATGAGGCTGAGGCCTGTGACACTGATGCTCACTCTTACCTGTTGCTGAGGGTCCGGGTGGAGGCACGATAGGACCGCGCACTGCGCTCAGCACCGACTCCTCCTCACTCCCCCCCAATTGCAGTTTCCGCATATGCCGCACCACCGCCGTGGCATTAAAGGCTCGCTGCAAAACATTGTAACACACATGGTAACGCACACTGTGACACACACAATAACACACACGGTAACACACACAGTAACACACACTGTGATACACGCAGTAACACACACTGTGATACACGCAGTAACACACACAGTAATACACACACAGTAACACACAACGTAACACACACTGTGACACACCATAACACACACAGTAACACGCACAGTAACACCCACTGTAACACACACCGTAACACAAACACTAAAATATATCCTAACACACACTTTAACTCACACTGTAATGCAACCTGTAACACACACTGTCACACATACTGTAAAACACACACTAACACACATCGTAACACACATTTTAACTCACACTGTAATGCAACCTGTATCACACACTGTAACACACACCAACACACACTGTAACACACACCAACACACACTGTAATACTCACGGTAACACTCACACTTGCTCACCCTGAGTTTCGCTCAGAATAACAGGAGCGAGTGATAGGGAGTGAGGGAGGGAAGGGTAGAGGAAGGGATGGAGTGAGGGAAAGAGGAACTGACCTTCCATTTATTTTTGGCGAAGTTTTTCTTGATCTGAGTGCTGACAGACTCGTGAATATTCTTATCCAAAGCCGTGTCACCAGCGACCCTACAGTACAGAGTGGGGAGCGTGAGAGCAGCGAGAGGGGCTGCGTGGGGAGAGTGGGGAGGATTGGGGGAGAGCTTGAAAGAGGGCTGTGCAGGAAAGAGAGGGGGATCGGGAAGCGAGGGAGAGTGCGGGATAAAGGGGAAAAGGGGAGAGTGCGGGATAAAGGGGAAAAGGGGAGAGTGCGGGATAAAGGGGAAAAGGGGAGAGTGCGGGATAAAGGGGAAAAGGGGAGAGTGCGGGATAAAGGGGAAAAGGGGAGAGTGCGGGATAAAGGGGAAAAGGGGGAGAGAAGGAGGGAATGAGAGGGAGGGGAAGAGCAGTAAAGCAGGGCTATGGGGGGAAGCGGGGCTGTGGGGGGAAGCGGGGCTGTGGGGGGAAGCGGGGCTGTGTGGGGGGGGAGGCGGGGCTGTGGGGGGAAGCGGGGCTGTGTGGGGGGGGAGGCGGGGCTGTGGGGGAAGCGGGTGTGTGGGGGGGGAGGCGGGGCTGTGGGGGGCTGTGTGGGGGGGGAGGCGGGGCTGTGGGGGGGGCTGTGTGGGGGGGAGGCGGGGCTATGGGGGGAAGCGGGGCTGTGTGGGGGGAGGCGGGGCTGTGGGGGGGCTGTGTGGGGGGAGGCGGGGCTGTGTGGGGGCTGTGTGGGGGGGAGGCGGGGCTATGGGGGGAAGCGGGGCTGTGTGGGGGGGAGGCGGGCTATGGGGGGGAGGTGGGGCTGTGTGGGGGAGGCGGGGCTGTGTGGGGGAGGTGGGGCTGTGGGGGAGGCGGGGCTGTGGGGAGGCGGGGCTGTGTGGGGAGGCGGGGCTGTGTGGGGGAGGCGGGGCTGTGGGGGAGGCGGGGCTGTGTGGGGGAGGCGGGGCTGTGTGGGGGAGGCGGGGCTGTGTGGGGGAGGCGGGGCTGTGTGCGGGGGAGGCGGGGCTGTGTGCGGGGGAGGCGGGGCTGTGTGGGGAGGAGGCGGGGCTGTGTGCGGAGGAGGCGGGGCTGTGTGGGGGAGGCGGGGCTGTGTGGGGGAGGCGGGGCTGTGGGGGGGGGGGCTGTGGGGGAGGCGGGGCTGTGGGGGAGGCGGGGCTGTGGGGGAGGCGGGGCTGTGTGGGGGAGGCGGGGCTGTGTGGGGGAGGCGGGCGTGTGGGGGGGGTGTGGGGGGAGGCGGGGCTGTGTGGGGGGAGGCGGGGCTGTGTGGGGGAGGCGGGCTGTGTGGGGGAGGCGGGGCTGTGTGGGGGGAGCGGGGCTGTGTGGGGGGAGGCGGGGCTGTGTGGGGGAGGCGGGGCTGTGTGGGGGAGGCGGGGCTGTGTGGGGGGGCGGGGCTGTGTGGGGGTTGGCGGGGCTGTGTGGGGGGAGGTAGGGCTGTGTGGGTGGGGGCAGGGCTTTGTATGAGGGCGCTGTGTGTGCGGAGGCAGGGACTGTGTTACGTGAGGGGAGGCAAGGCAGATGGGGATGTGCAGGTGGAGGCAGGACTGTGTGGGGGGAAGAAGGGCTGTGTGGGGGGAGGCGGGGCTGTGTGGGGGAGGCGGGGCTGTGCAGGGGAGAGGTGTCTGTGTGGGGTGTGGGGTGTCTTTATGGGAGAGGCATGCCTATGTGGGGGACACAGGATTGTGTGTAGGGGTGGCAGGGCTGTGTTTGTGGGGAAATAGTTCTGCGTGTGTGGGGTGGCGGGTCTGTGTGTGGGGAGGCGGGGCAATGTGGGGGAGGTGGGGCTATGTGGGGGGAGGCGGGGCTGACTTGGGGAGGTGAGACAGTGTGGGGGAGGTAGGTGGGGGGGGGGTGCGGGGGGTTAGCTGTGCGGGTGGGGGTGGCTGTGCGGGGTGGGTGGTTGTACGGGGTGGGTGGCTGTGCGGGGGGACGGGTGGCTGTGCGGGGAGTGTGGCTGTGCAGAGTGGGGTGGCTGTGCGGGGGGTTTGGCTGTGCGGGGGTGGGTGGCGTGCGGTGGGGTGGCTGTGCGGGGGGTTTGGCTGTGCGGGGGTGGGTGGCTGTGCGGGGGGGTGGCTGTGCGGGGGGTTTGGCTGTGCGGGGGTGGGTAGCGTGCGGTGGAGTGGCTGTGCGGGGGGTTTGGCTGTGCGGGGGTGGGTGGCTGTGCGGGGGGGTGGCTGTGCGGGGGGTGGCGGGGGTTTGGCTGTGCGGGGTGGGTGGCTGTGCGGGGGGGTGGCTGTGCGGGGGTGGGTGGCTGTGCGGGGGGGTGGCTGTGCGGGGGGTTTGGCTGTGCGGGGTGGGTGGCTGTGCGGGGGGGTGGCTGTGCGGGGGTGGGTGGCTGTGCGGGGGGTGGCTGTGCGGGGGGGTGGCTGTGCGGGGGTTTGGCTGTGCGGGGGGGTGGCTGTGCGGGGGGGTGGCTGTGCGGGGTGGGTGGCTGTGCGGGGGGGTGGCTGTGCGGGGGGTGGCTGTGCGGGGGTGGGTGGCTGTGCGGGGGGGGTGGCTGTGCGGGGGGTTGGCTGTGTGGTGGGTGGCTGTGCAGGGCGGGGCGTTTGCTGTGCTGGAGGGTTGGCTGTGTGGGGGGACGTGTTGGCTGTGCGGAGGGATGGCTGTGCGGGGGTGTTTGGCTATACGGGGGTGTTTGGCTGTGCGGGAGGGTTGGCTGTGCGGGAGGGTTGGGTGTGCGGGAGGGTTGGGTGTGCGGGAGGGTTGGGTGTGCGGGAGGGTTGGGTGTGCGGGAGGGTTGGGTGTGCGGGAGGGTTGGGTGTGCGGGAGGGTTGGGTGTGCGGGAGGGTTGGGTGTGCGGGAGGGTTGGGTGTGCGGGAGGGTTGGGTGTGCGGGAGGGTTGGGTGTGCGGGAGGGTTGGGTGTGCGGGAGGGTTGGGTGTGCGGGAGGGTTGGGTGTGCGGGAGGTTGGGTGTGCGGGAGGGTTGGGTGTGCGGGAGGGTTGGGTGTGCGGGAGGGTTGGGTGTGCGGGAGGGTTGGGTGTGCGGGAGGGTTGGATGTGCGGGAGGGTTGGCTGTGTGGGAGGGCTGGGTGTGCGGAGGGGGGTGTTGGCTGTGCGGGGGGGGTGGGTTGACTGTGGGGAGCGCATCTGGGTGTGGCTGTGCGGGTGGGGTGGCTGTGTGTGGAGGAGCTATGGGTTGGTGGCTCCAGGGGGGTTGGTGGCTGTGCGGGTGGGATAGCTGTGTTTGTGGGGTGGCTGTGTGGAAGGGTGGCTGTAATGGGTGGGGTGGCTGTCCGGGGGGGCTTGCTGTGTGTTTGGGGTTGGCTGTATGAAAGGGTGGTTGTGGGGGTGGCTGTGTGGTTGGGGTGGCTGTGTGGGGGAGGGGTTGGTTGTGGGTTGGAGGGGGCGGTTGTGGGTTGGAGGAGGCGGGGGCTGGGCGGGGATAGATTACCACGGGTGCTCCAGTGCCTGGTCACACGTGTAGCGACGCTGTGGCTCTTTATCCATGAGATGCTGAATAAAATCTTTGGCTGAAACAAAACAACCAATAAACAATTGGAGGGAGATCCCTGCACCCGAGGAGAGGGGGCGGAATCTGGAATCTAGAGCTGATTGAGTGTCATTCACTGTGTCACTTAAATAAACCACATATGTCTTCTCAATGTCAATCTGGGATGTTAGCAGCTCACATAGCCTGTGAGATTGATCAAACAAGATTCAGAGGCGAGAATGCTGACACAGAGGTAAATGGTGGAATTAGATTTACAATCATTTGATATATATGGCTACTGTGTTTCACCCACACAAAAAAATACAGTCAATTCACTCTATAGTATATTTTGTTGAGTGCTTTGAGAGGTCTTAACGACGTGATGAGGCGCTATATCAATGCGACTGATTATTATTATTATCCTTTCTGAATCTGTATTGGCTGTCAGGGATTAGATTATTTTCATATCAGTTCACTTCCTTTCTGAAGGTTGACTCCATCAGTTTCCCAATGATTGAGGTTAGATCAATGCTCCACGGGCCGGGTTCCCTCCTGTCACATTTCCTGACAAAGGGAAGAACAACAGCTGCTTTACCTGAGTCTGAGATATCATCCCAGTATGGAGAGTCAAACTCGTACTCAGCTTTCACAATCTGCTCAAACAGCTTCGCATCATTGTCATCATAAAATGGAGGGTAACCACACAACCTGCAGAGAGAGAGAGGGAATCATTAGCCCCATACATTCTGCAGAGGGAGATAGAGAATAGTTACCCCTGTGGAAATAATAACTCATCCTTGCAGTTGATTTAGCACCTTATTACGTTGGAAGGACATCTCATGTCTCGAAGACGTGATAAGATGTAATATCAAATGCAAGGATTATTATTACCTCAAAGTGCTTCACAAATTTACTGTGAAATTATTGCCTGTGTATTTGTAGGCAAACATGGTGACCAGTTGCGCACAGCAATGTCCCACCAATTTTATCTGAGGAATTGTTGGCCAGGCACTGGGAGGAACTCCATTCACTTTTTGAATAGTGCCATGGCTCTTTAGCGACAACCTGAACAGGCAGATGGGACCTCGGTTTAACATCTCATTCAAAGGATGACCCCGACAGCGTCAGTTTAGATTGTGCGAGTTGAAGTCCCGACACGGGATTTGAACCTGCAACCTTCTGACTCAGAGGCAAGAGTGTAAACTGTGGAAATAGAGGTTTCCAGAGGGAGGGGCAGGGGGAATTATTAGCCCATCAAGCTTGGAAAAAGAATCATTAGCTCCAGAGGCTGCAGAAAGAATGAGAGACAGAATTATTAGAGAGAGTGAGTACTGTGCTGTTGTGTTTTTTATATGAACAACAACAACAAAATTACATTTATAGAGCGCCTTTCACATTAGGAGGACATCCCAAGGCGCTGGACAGTCAGGGGTGAGGACACGAGCATGGGGGAGGGGTGGGGTAGGGGTGAGGGAAGGCAGAGAGGTGGAAGGGTGACTGAAGTCATGATCGAAGAGGAGGATCTTAAGACCGGCCTATCTCCCAACTGCACAGTATGGTGTTGATTTGAGAAAAGCTGACCCTCAGGACAGTGGGTACAGACCGGTTACACAAGACACAGCATGACTGACTGTTGTGAGAGCATGGGCTGACTGGCACAGACACCAGGCAGTCAGCAAACCGTCACTGGTCAGTGGGTGCCAGTCAGTCAATGGTTAGTTGTGCTAGTTTGTGGTCATCAGCTAGTGGGTGCCCTGGTCAGTGGTCACAAGTTATTGGGCACTGGTCAGTGGGTGCTGGTTAGTGGGCGCTGGTTAGAGAGCATTAGTTAGAGAGCTCCAGTTAATGGGAATGATTAGAAGGCATGAGTTATTGGATGCTGGATAGCGGTTACTGGTTAGCAGGCTTTTTTCACTCTAATGAACACGTGAAGTCTACTCACAGGATATAAGATATAACTCCGATGGACCAACAATCCACAGCCTTGCCATACGGTTTCTGGGCCAGAACTTCAGGAGCTACGAGAGGAGCAGAGGGTGTAGGTGGGCTTGGGGGTGAGGGTGAGGGTGGCGATGAGGATGGGGATGAGGGTAAAGGTGGGGGTGAGCGTGGGAGCACTCACTCTGCACATTCCAGGATCATGTCATTGGCATGTCAGTACTCCCAGCACCTCACACGGCACACACACACACAGCCCACACACGAAACACACAGCCCCACACGGGTCGGACATACAGCCCCACACACTACACACACAACCCTAGACACTAAACACACATTCCTATACCCTACACACACAGCCCCATGCTCTACACACAACCCCACACACTACACACAACTCCACACGCTACACACACAGCCTCACACACTTCAGACACAACCCCATACACTACACGCACAACCCCATACACTAGACACACAGTTCCACACACACAGCCCCACACACTACACACAGAGCCTCACACGCTACACACACAGCCCCACACGGCAGACACATACACAGTCCAACACACACACTTAACCCCACACCTTACATGCACAGCCCCACACGGGTCAGTGCGTGTGCTCGTTCTGTGCACGTCCTGCACCATGTACTTTTCATTGCCCCCTCACACATACCCACGTAGCCAGGTGTTCCGCACGCGGTGGACATCACGCTGCCCTTGTCCTCCAACTTGGAGAGTCCAAAATCGCTGATCATTATGGGTGAATCTTCCTCCTGACCACAGTACAGCAGGTTCTCAGGCTGCACACAGAGCATCAGTCACTGCACCTCACACACATAGCATCTGTCACTGAACCTCACTGCACCGCAAACACAGTGTCAGTCACTGAACCTCACTCACACACAGTGTCAGCCACTGAACCTCACTCACACAGTGTCAGCCACTGAACCTCACTCAAGCACACACACACACTCACACACACAGTGTCAGCCACTGAACCTCACTCACACACACACACACAGTGTCGATCACTGATCCACACACATACACAATATCAGCCACTGAACCTCACTCACGCACACACACAGACTCACGCACACACACACAGTGTCAGTCACTGAACCGCACACACATACACACAGCATCAGTCACGGTACTGCACACAAAGTGAGTTTCATTGACTGCATAAACTCTGTGTAAACGTTGTGTAAACTCTGTGTACATACAGTGTAAGGCTGTGTAAATGCTGTGTAAGGCTGTGTACGCACTGTTTAAGATTGTGTAAGTGCTGTGTAGGCTGTACCTTCAGGTCTCTGTGGACGATGCCCAGCTGGTGTAGGTAGTGCACAGCGTGCAGGATCTGAGAGATGAGCTGGCTGGCATCTCTCTCTGTGTAACAACCTCGCTCAACAATCCTGTCAAACAGCTCCCCGCCAGCTACCCTGTCACACGTACACACAGACACAGGCACACACACACATACACACATATACACACATACGCATATAAATATATATAGAAACACACATAGACACACATATACATACACATACACACACATACACACACAATTAAACATACACACATATAGGCATATAAACACATAACAAACACATACAGACACACACATATACACACAGACACAGGCAGACACATATATGTATACATATATACAAACACATATGCACACACATATGCACAGACACACACATGCACACACATTCACATACACATGCAGAGTAAACATACGTACACAAAAAGAGAGACACACACGCAGAGACACAAACACGCAGACAGAGAAGAAAGACAAATGCACAGTGTCGGTACTGTGAGAGTGATGGGGAGAGAGAAGGAATGGAGACAGAGAAGGGGGGAAAGAGAGACAGAGATGGGGAGAGAGCGGAAGGAGAGAGAGTGGTGGGGGGAAGCGAGAGGAGGTAAGGAGAGGGGATGGAAGAGAGAGGTAGGATAAGAGAAGGGAGGGGGAAAGAGAGGGGAGGGAAGGATGATACGGGGAAGAGTGGATATTATGTTAGGTGAGCGGTTGTTACGGGGGGGGAAATGAATGTTACAACAAATAGCATTTATTTAGCATCTTTCATGTCAGAAGGACATCTCAAGCGCTGGACAGTGAAGGGTTTGCACCTGAGCTGGGGCCTGGAATCAGGAGGGATGGAGGGCTAAGGGGATGGAGGTGAGAGTATGACCGTCGAATAGGAAGGTCTTGAGATGTGTCTTTAAGTAGGCAAAGGAGGAGGCGAAGAGGGGGGCCTGGCGGAGCGCCTTCGGGATGGAGTTCCAGAGGGTGGGGGCAGAAAGGCTGAAGGCCCGACTACCAATGTTGGGGCAGCCAGATTGGGAGATGTGGAGCAGGCCAGAACCCAGTGAATGGAGGGAGCTGATAGGCTGGTATGGAGTTAGCAGGCTGTAGAGGTAGGGAGCCGTAAGACTGTGGAGAGCTTTGAAGGTGAGGACAAAGATCTTAAACTTGATTTTCTGGGGGATGGGGAGCCAGTGGAACCGGGCTAGGGTCGGGGTGATATGTACACAATGCTTGGTGTGGGAGATGACATGAGCTTCAGAGTTCTGAATAATCTGCAGCTTGTGGAGGGAAGAGTTGAGAAGACCGACAAGCAGGGAGTTGGCTTAGTCAAGCCTGGATGTTACGAAAGCTTGGATGAGGATCTCAGTGCCCTGAGAGGAGAGATATTGGCAAAGGTGGGCAAATTGCAGAGATGGGGGAAGGCAGAACGGGTCATGGCATGGGTCTGGGTTTGAAAGATAGTTGAGTGTCAAATAAGATTCCAACGTTCCGGACTGGCTCAGTGAGATGGAGTGAGCATCCATGAATAGTGATGCTGTAAGTGCCTGAGATGTGGAGGTGCTGACGGGAGCCAATCAGGAGGGCCTCAGGCTTGTTGACATTCAGCTGGAGAAAGTTGGTTCTCATCCAGTGCTTGATGACTGACAGGCAAAATGTCAGGACAGTAGCGGTCCCGGAGATGAGGGTGGAGGCAGAGAGATAGACTTATAATAATACTAACCCTTGCATTTGATATAGCGCCTTATCAATTTTTCAAGACGTCTCAAAACGCTTCGTAGAATATACTGTAATGTGAATTGATTGTATATTTTGTGGGCAAAATGCAGCAGCCAATTGTGACAGCAGTGTCCCACAAGCAGTCGTGGATTGAGTGACCAAATTATTATTTTTTAAAATTATTTTTGAAGGATTATTACCCCCAGAAAAGCAGCGGAGAAGAATACAGCATAGAATGCAGCAGAGAGATCAAGAAGGATGAGGAGATAGTGAGAGCCCTGGTCACAAATGGACAGGCTGTCATTTGAACTTTTAGTAAGGCTGTCTCTGTACTATGGGTAGCACAGAAACCAGATTGGAGGGGTTAATACAGGGAATGGCGGAAAAGGAAGGAGCAAAGCTGGGAAACAACCTTGGGAGGTTACAGGGGATGTCTCCTTAAGCAGGTTCTCCTTGGAGCTAAACTGGCTCCAAGTTGATAAGCTTGGCAATGGAATATCGGAATATCGGTCTCGGTAATCCAGTTTCCAGGTCCGCAGTATTCTAGGGCGCTGCTGACAGCACATGCTCATCAGCAGGACTTGGGAGGGCAGACAAGTCGCTGGGGAGTCATCCCACTCAGTTCGTGTTAACCCTGCAAGCCAAAGCCCTAACGGGTAGCGTGGTCCTAGCTGGACAAGCAATGGGAAACCTTGCATGTTACTGGTGGGGGGGGTGGGGGGGGGGTTGGGGGGAGAGTGGATATTACTGGTGGAGGGGGAGTGAATGTTATAGGGTGGGGGGATGTTACAGGTGGGGGGGTACTCACAGCTGCATCACCAGGTACAGGTGCGTGGGGCTATCATAAATCTCCTCCAGGGAGACAATGTTCGGATGTTTGATTCTGTGTAAAAAAACATATTACAAACATCAGTCTCTCTGAGCTTCTGGTACAGTTTCGCTCCTGCCTGTGAGTGGGCTGACAGTGTGACAGGTCTACAGTGTGACACGCTGACAGTGTAACGGGCTGACAGTGTGACACGTGTCACTGGGTCGGTGAATGATAGACCTTTATTAGGAATTACATCATTAATTATAGGCATACACTGTGTGTGTGCAACTGTCTGTGTATAACTTTCTGTATGTGTGACCGTCGCTCTGTGTGTGTGTGACAGTGCGTGACTATCTATGTGTGTTTCGTTGACTGTCTGTGTGACTGTCTCTATGTGGGATCATCTGTGTCAGGGATTGTGTGTGTGAGACTGTCTGTCTGCGTCTCTCCATTCGTGGATGCGTCTGTCTGTTTGTATATGTGTGGGGTATCTCTCTCTCTCTCACTGTGTCTCTCCTTCCTCAACATCCTGGTGATCTTTCGTGTGCATGTGTGTGTATGTGAAACTGTCTATGTTTGCGTGATTGTCTATGTGTGTGATTATCTGTGTGTGTGTGTGAATGAGACTGTGTGTGATTATGCATGTGTGTATGTGAGAGACTGTCTGTGTCTGTGTGATTATATGTGTGTGTGTGTGAAAGAGACTGTCTGTGTGTGTGAGTGTGTGTGTCAGACTGCCATTGTCACTCCGTCCGTCTGTCTGTTTGTCTGTTTTCAAAGCCCTCCATGGCATTGCTCTTTCCTACCTCTGTGACTTACTAAGGCAATATCAACCTGTCTGCTACCTCTGCTCAGCAGGCTCTGGCCTGCTCCACGTCCCATGCCTGACCTGCTCCATCATCGGCAGTCGGGCCTTCAGCCTCTCTGCCCACACCCTTTGAAACTCCATCCCACAGTACCTTCACCTTGCTGCCTCCCTTGCTTTCTTCAAGTGAAATCTCAAGATTTTCCTCTTCGACTGTGTCTTCAGCCACCTTCCTACACTTACCCACCCTGTCCTCCACCCCTCCTTATCCCAACCCCCTCCTTGGGTCCAAATCTCTTAATGTCCTGCATTTTGGGACGTTCTCCTGACATGAAGGGCGCTATGCAAATGTAATTTGTTGTTCTTGTTTGTTTGTATGTGTGTATGTTGTGGGGAGGGAGGCGGCGTCTCTCTCTCTTACTGTGTCTCTCCCTCCTCCCCATCCTGGTGACCTCTCTCTGACTGTGTGTGTTTGACTGCTTGTGTATTGACAATCGGTCAGTCGGTTGGTGGGTCTGTCTGTCAGTGCATCTGTCTGTCTGTGCGTCCGTTTGTCTGACTGTGTCGGTCGCACATACACTTACTTTTGCAGGACCGTAATTTCATTCTCAATGCTTGTTTCTTTTCCCTGCAGAGCTTTCTTGGGGATACATTTAATTGCGACCAGTCTGTGAGTTTGTTTCTCCTCAGCCAGGACCACTTCTGAAAAAGCACCCCTGAAACATGTCACAAATTATCACTACAGTGTTTGTCATTGCTCGGCTCCACCACTGTCTCATACCGCAGGCCGCCAAGACCCTCATACGCGCATTCATAACATCCAGGCTCGACTACGCAAACTCCCTCCTTGTCGGTCTCCCCAATTCCTCCCTCCACAGGCTGCAGATCATTCAGAACTCTGCAGTCCGTGCCCTCTCCTGCACCAGGCTCCGCAACCCTATCACCCTTACCCTCGCCCGACTCCATTGGCTTCCCATCACCCAGAGGATACAGTTCAAGATCATGGTCCTCACTTTCAAAGCCCTCCATAAGCCTTGCTCTCCCCCTACCTCTGTGACCTCTTAACCCCCACCAACCTGTCTGCTCCCTCCACTCAGCGTTTATACAGAGCTGACAGTGCATTGCGTCCAGGCCCCACATCTTCATAGAATCATAGAATTTTGCAGCACAGATGAATCTGCAAATTTGTCCTCTCTAAGTACCTATGTAATTTCCTTTTGAAAGCTATTATCAAATCTATTTCCACCACCCTTGCAGGTAGTTAATTACAGACAGTAACAACTCTTGGTAAAAAAAAGTCTCCTTGTCTCCCCTCTGGTTATTTTGATAATTATCTTGAATCTATGTTCTTTGGTTCCTGACTCACCTGCCAGAGGAAACAGTTTACGGAAATCTATCAAAAATTCTCATCATTTTGAACACCTCTATTAAATCTCCACTCAAACTTCTCTGCTCTAAGGAAAAAAATCCCAGCTTCTCTAGTTTCTCCACATAATCGTAGTCCTTCATCCCTAGTATCATTCTTATAAATCTTTCCTGCACCCTCTCCAAGGTACTGACATCCTTCCTAAAGTGTGGTGCCCAATGCTGGACACAATACTCCAGCTGAGGCCTAACCAGCGATTTGTAAAGGTTCATCATAATTTCCTTGCTCTTATACTTTATGCCTCCATTTATAAAGCCAAGAATTCCATATGATTTTTTAACAGCTTTGTCGACTTGTCCTGCCACCTTCAAAGATTTGTGTATGTGAACCCCCAAGTTTCTCTGTTCCTGCACCCACTTTAAAATTGTGCCATTTATCTTCTATTGCCTCTCCTCATTCCTTCTCCCAAAATGTATCACTTCACACTTCTCTGCATTAAATTCCATCTGCCATGTATCTGTTCATTTCATCAGCCTGTCTATGTCCTCCTGCAGTCCTCCTCACTGTTTACTATGCTTCCAAGTTTTGTGTCATCTGCAAACTTTAAAATGTTGCTCTCTATAACCCAAGTCCAGGTCATTAATATATATTAAAAAGAGCAATGGTCCTAATACCGACCCCTGGGTGTCACCACTGTATATTTCCCTCCAGTCTGAAAAACAACTGTTCACAATTACCCTCTGCTTCCTGTCTCCCAGACAATTTTGGATCCATGCTACTACTGTTCTCTTAATCCCATGAGCTTCAATTTTGCTAACAAGTCTATTATGTGACACTTTATCAAACACCTTATGAAACTCCATATACATCAAATGCACTTCCTTTATCAACTCTCTGTGTTACTTCATCTGGAGTAATACAGAGGGTTGGAGCAGAGAGCCCAGCAGTGTGAGGAAGGAACAGAGTGAGAATTCTATTAAGGAATTTGGTGAGAGTGGGAATTCAGTGCAGAGGGGGAAAGAGCTGCATGATTATAAAATGTATAAATGTTATATTAAAATAATATAAATAATATATACCATGTCTGGAAACATGGCAGCTGAGACCGGTTGCATGCACAATGTGTGTCATGTGGAAACTCCAGGATGGTTTGTGTACCCTGGACAGACATGTATGTAGGAAGTGCCTCTGGCTCGTTGAGCTTGAGCTCAGGATTTCTGAGCTTGAGGAGAGAGGCTGGTGTCACTACGTACCATAGGGAGGCTGAAGAGTTCATAGATCGAATGTTTCAGGAGGTAGTGACCCCACAGCCACAGAGGGTTCAGAAGCAGAGTGAATGGGTGGCCACCTGGCATGGTAGGAAGAAATCGGGTAGTGGTACTCATAAACTGGTTCTCTGTACTGAATAACAATGAGGGTGATGACACCTCTGGGGAGGGGAGTCAAAAGCAAATGGATGCACAGGGGGACACAGGGAAGAGTGTCAATGTAATTGTCATTGGGGACACAATGGTGAAATAGAAAGGCGATTCTGCAACCAAAGACGTGACTCTCACATGGTATGTTGCCTCCCTGGTGCCAGGGTTGAAGACATCACGGAACGGGTGCAAAACATTCTACAGGGGGAAGGGGAACATCCAGAAGTCGTGGTCCATGTTGGGATCCATGACGTAGGGGAAAAAAAGGGCTGTGATCCAAAGGGAGAGTATCAGAAGCGAGGGAAAAAGCTAAAGAATAGGACCTCAACGGTGGTGATCTCTGGATTATTCCCAGCGCCTCGTGCAAGTGAGTATCAAAACGGCTGGATCAAACACATGAATGCATGGCTGGAGAAATGGTGCAGAAAGGAGAGTTCCTGGATCATTGGGACCAGTTCTGCGGCAGGTGGGACCTGTACAAGGTGGATAGGTTACATATCAACAGACCAATGTCCTCGCAGGGAGGTTAACTAGTTTTGTGCAGAAACTAATTTTGAGGGGGAAGGGAATCACGATGTAGCATTAGAGAGGACAAACACGTTACATAGAGGGCTGGGAGGGTTAATAGTAATGTATTCTGGAGTAATCCAGAAAAAGGAGAGATTAGATGGGAGAGAAATGCAGAACAGGTCAGTCAGTCTTGGAGTGGGACAAATAAGCTTGGTGAGCTGTAGACTCAAGTTGCAACATGGGGTTGTGATATAGTGGCAACAGCAGAAACTTGGCTCAAACAAGGGCAGGAATGGGAGCTTCCTGGTTACAATGTATTCAGGAGGGATAGGGGAGGAAAAAAAGGAGATGGGGTGGCAATATTGATTAAAGATATGGTTACGGCCCTGGAAAGGGACGATGTGCTAGCGGTCCAAAAACTTTTTACTCTTTTAGGTGTATATTATAGATCACCAAAAAGCAGAAAGGAGACAGACGAGCAAATCTACAAGCAGACTTCAGAAAGATGCAAAACCAACAGAATAGTGATAATAGGGAACTTCAATTATCCTAACATACCCTGGCAAAATAACAGTGTAAAGAGCACGGAGGGGAAAGGATTCCTGAAATGTGTGCAGGATAGCTTTCTGGATCAGTATGTTTCCAGTTCAACGAGAAAGGAAGCAGTGTTGGATCTAGTTCTGGACTAATGAACTGGGGCAAGTGGAGCAGGTTTCAGTAGGAGAGCATCTGGACAACAGTGGTCACAACATCATTAGGCTTCGAGTACTTATGTACAGGGAGAAGGAACAATCAAAGGTTTAGATATACAACTGGAAGAGGGCTAATTTCAATGAGTTAAAAAGGGACCAGCCAAGGTGGACTGGAAAGAAAGATTGGCAGGTAAACAGCTAACGAACAATGGGAAGTCTTCAAGGAGGAGATAGTTTGGGAACAGAACAAATGCATTCCGAAAAATCGGAAACGTAGGGCATCCAAACCTCCCTGGATGAATAAGGAAATTGGGATAAAAATAAAACAGAAAAAGGAGGCTTATGATAAATATCAGGCCCAAAATACAAAAGATAATCAAATAAAATATAGAAAGTGCAGAGAAGAACTATAAAATGAAATAAGAGGGGCAAAGAGATTGTATCAGAAAAGATTAGTGGGTAACATAAAAGGGAACCCTAATGTATTTTACAAACATATATAAAAAAAATTGTCAAAGGTAGGGTGGGTCCAATTAAGGACCAAAGAGGACATCTTCTGGAGGCAGAGGGCATGGCTGATGTACTGAATGAGTATTTTGCATCTGTTTTCACAAAAGAAGAGGATGCAGCCAATGCCACAGTATCGGAGCGAGGGTAGAGAAATTGGATTAGATAAGAATAAACCAAAGGAGGTACTAAAAAGGTTGTCGGTGCTCAACAACAACAACAACAAGATTACATTTGTATAGTGCCTTTCACGTTGGGAGGACGTCTCAAGATGGATAAGTTACCCGGTCCGGACGGGATGCATCCTAGGTTACCGAGGGAAGTAAGGGTGTAATTAACAGAATCACAATCTTTCAATCCTCCTTGGACACTGGGTGGTGCCAGATGACTGGAGGGTTGCAAATGTTACTCCCCTGTACAAAAAGGGGCAGAAAGATAAACCCAGGAACTAAAACCCAGTCAGTATAAGATCAGCAGTCAGGAAACTTCTAGAGACTATAATCCGAAACAAAATTAATTTTCACTTGGAAAAATATGGGTAAATGAAGGACAGCCAACACAGATTTGTTAAAGGCAAATTATATCTACAACAACAACAACAAGATTCCATTTATAGATTCCATTTATAGCCTTTCACGTCGGGAGGATGTCCCAAGGCCCTGGACAGTTGGGTCAGGACCCGAGCCTTGGGGGGAAAATGGTCAGAGTGAGGGAAGGGAGGGAGCGAGGAGGAGGGAAATGGTCAGGGGGAGGGAAGGGAGGGAGTGAGGAGGGGGTAGAGAGTCGAGAGGGGAGCTGAAGGCACCGTCAAAAAGAAAGGTCTTGAGACCGGCCTTGAAGGAGGAAAGGGAGAAAGCGGCGAAGGCACTGGGGGATGGAATTCCAGAGCCTCGGGGCTGAGAGGCTGAAGGTCCGGCCACAGATGGTAGGGCAGTAGGGGCGGGGGATGTGGAGCAGACCGGAGCCAGAGGAACGGAGGGTACGGGCAGGTAGGTAGGGGGATAGTAGGTCGGAGAGGTAGGAGGGTGCAAGGCCGTGAATGGCCGTGTAGGTGACGATGAGGATCTTGAATTCGATCCTCTGGGGGATGGGGAGCCAGTGGAGGTGAGCGAGGGTGGGAGTGATGTGGTCCCGAAGCCTGGTGCGGGACAGTACACGAGCTGCAGAGTTCTGAATGACCTGCAGTGTGGAGGAGGGCCGGGAAGGCCGGCGAGGAGAGAGTTCCCATAGTCCAGCCTTGAAGTGATAAAGGCGTGGACCAGAGTTTCAGCAGCGTGAGGGGTGAGGTAGTGCCGTAGTCTGGCCATGTTTCGAGGTGATGGAAGGCGGTGCCAGTTGTGGCGCAGATATGAGGGAGAAAGGACAGCTCAGGGTCGAACAGAACCCCGAGGTTCCTGACTGGCTTTGAGAGGTGGAGAGTGCAGCCTTGGATGCTGATGCTGTCAGCGCCTGAGGTGCGGAGGCGCTGACGTGAGCCAATCAGGAGGGCCTCAGTTTTACGCACATTGAGCTGGAGAAAGTTGTCTCTTGTCCAGGTCTCGATGTCGGACAGGCAGCTGTCAGGACATCGGTGGTCGTGGAGTTGAGGGTAGAGGAGGAAAGGTAGAGTTGGGTGTCATCCACATACATGTGGAAGTTAACCCCATGTCTGCGGATGATGTCACCGAGGGGGAGCATAGATGATTCGGTTTATATGTCTAACAAACACGATAGAGTTTTTTTGATGAAGTAACGGAGAGAGTGGATGAAGGTCGTGCAGTTGATGTAGTTTATATGGATTTTTAAAAGGTGTTTAATAAAGTGCCATATAAGAGACTTGTAAGGAAAGTGGAAGCCCACAGTATTAAAGGGACAGTGGCAGCGGATACAGAACTGACTGGGAGACAGAAAGCAGAGAGTGGTGGTGAACGATTGTTTTTCTGACTGGAGGGAAGTGTGCAGTGGTGTTACATAAGAACATAAGAATTAGGAGCAGGAGTAGGCCATTCGGCCCCTTGAGCCTGCTCCGCCATTCAATCTAAGTATCCCATTACGACATCCTTAAATAACGATTCTAGAATTTTCTCTACCACCGATGTCAGACTAACTGGTCTATAGTTCCCCATCTTTTCTCTCCCACCCTTCTTAAATAGTGGTGTGACGTTTGCAATCTTCCAATCAATGGGAACAGTTCCAGAATCCAAAGAATTTTGGAAGATCAGACACAAGACCTCCACTATCTCATGAACTACCTCTTTTAAAACCCTACGATGCAAACCATCAGGTCCAGGGGACTTGTCACTTTTTAATGCTAACAATTTCCCTAGCACCAGTTCTTTGCTAATGCAAATTTCCCTAAGTTGCTTCCCTATCATTAGCCCCTTGGATCATCTCTATTTCTGGTAAACTTCTTGTGTCTTCTAACATGAAGACAGAAGCAAAGTATTTATTTAGGGACTCTGTCATATCCTTATCTCCCATTATAATTCCTCCTGTCTCTGCCTGTAATGGACCAACATTTACTTTTGCTAGCCTATTCCTCTTAATGTATTTATAAAACCTCTGTCTCTGTCTTAATGTTCCTCGCTAGCTTGCCCTCATAATCCATTTTCTCACTCTTAATGAGCTTTTTGGTTTTCCTTTGTTGGTCCCTAAAACACTCCCAGTCCTCAGGTTTGCTACTCTTTTTGGCAGTTTTATAGGCCTTTTCTTTTAGTTTTATATTTTCTCTAACTGCTCTAGTTAGCCATGGACGAACTGCTTTCCCTGTGGTACTCTTATTCCTCAAGGGAATATGTGACTACTGAGAATTATGACCTACATCTTTAAACATTTGCCATTGTTGGTCTATTGTCATATCCATTAATCTAATTCCCCAGTCTATTTTAGCTAATTCTTCCCTCATACCTGCAAAGTTAGCTTTATTTAAATTTAAGACCATTGCTTTGGATTTGACTACATGGCTCTCCAACTTAATACTAAATTCTATCATTTTATGATCACTCTGTCCTAGAGGAGCCTTAATATCTATATTACTGACTAGCCCTGTTTCGTTACACAAACAAGGTCTAGGATGGCCTGTCCCCTAGTTGGTTCCTGAGCATACTGCTCCAGAAAGCTATCTCTCATACATTCTATAAACTCCTCCTCTACTCTACTTTTGCCGATTTGGTTTTCCCAATCTATGTGAAGATTGAAATCACCCACTATTACTGTATTGCCTTTGCTACATGCTCCTCTAATTTCTTGAATACCCTGCGCTATGCTGTGATCACTGTTTTGGGGCCTATAAACTACTACCACTAATGTTTTTTGCCCCTTGTTATTTCGTATTTCTACCCATACCATCTCTACATCCTGGTTATCTGATTTGAAATCCTTCCTCTCTACTGTTTTTATTCCATCCTTTATTAACGAGGCTACCTCCCCCCCACCTGGTTTTCCACATTGTCTATCCTTCCTATAAGCTGAAAACCCCGGAATATTTAAGTCCCACCCTAGATCTTCCTGTAACCATGTCTCAGTAATGGCTACTAGATCACACCTGCTTGTATCTATCTGTGCCTTTAATTCATCTATCTTATTCTGAATGCTTTGTGCATTCAGATATAGCAATTTTAATTTCTTATCATTTCCCCTACTCTTTGATGCCCTATCTTCTTTACTGAGCTTCTTACCCCTATTTGACCTATTTTGTTTATCTCTCTCGCTATTCTGTTTTGCCACCTTTAGTTTTCTTAATATTGCTGGCTTGCAATTATTTCTAATTGTATTTATCTCTCTAATTTGCTTATTCCTGTACCAATGTGCACATGTCAAAGGCAGCAATCCTGATATCACAACCTTTGATGTTCTTTGTTTTAATTTAGTTCCCAGCTCCTTGAACTCCCTCCTCAAATCATAACAACTAACCCTACTTATGTCATTGATACCTATGAGAAGTACCACCAATGGATCCTCGCCCTCATGTTTTAGATTCTCCTCCAGCCCCGCCGAGACGTCCTTCACCCCGGCCCCAGGAAGGCAACAGAGCCTTCAGGTCTCCCGGTCGCGTCCTCAATTACTTCAACTTTCTGTTTGTTTCCCCTAATATTGGACACGTTTTCCTTCCTCCTCACAGGCTTCCTTGTCCACACAGGTTGCAAGGATCTCGTACCTTTTGGCCAAGGTTAAAGCCTGAAGCTTCACTACAACTCTCCCTGGTGTTTCCTTAACCTCCTGCCTGTCAAACACCCTATCCTGTCCTTGACTGATACTATTATCTATGCATTCCCTGAACTTCAGGGGAGTAACTAGTTTCCAGGATGAAACTATCCAGGAAGCGCTCACTGTCCCTAATGCTGTGCAATGTCTGCACCTCGGATTCCAGCTCAGACACTCTGAGCTGGAGCTTCCTCAGGTTTCCCAGATGTCAGTATTGGGACCACTGCTATTTTTGATCAATATAAATGCCCTGGATTTGGATATTGGGAGTACAATTTCCAAGTTTGCAGATGACACAAAACTTGGAATCATATTAAACGGGGGTCAACGGCAGAAAGCGAACCAGGGCTGTACAGTCAGCGAGTGACACCGCTTAGGAGCAGCCCAGAGCGAAGAGGAGAGACCCCAAGACGAGTGAGTAAAGCTCCCTCTACACTGTGCACACTCCCAGGGCAGGGCTAGAGACACAGTAATACACAGTCACTTCACCCACAGGGCAGGGTTAGAGACACAGTAACACACAGTCACTACACTCCCAGGTCAGGGTGAGAGACAGAGTAACACAAAGTCACTACACTCCCAGGTCAGGGTGAGAGACACAGTAACACACAGTCACTACACTCCCAGGGCAGGGTTAGAGGCACAGTGACACACAGTGACTACACTCCCAGGGCAGGGCTAGAGACACAGTAATACACAGTCACTACACCCCCAGGGTAGGATTAGAGACACAGTATCACACAGTAACTACACTCCCAGGTGAGGGTGGGACAACAGTAACACACAGTCACAACACTCCCAGGTCAGGGTGAGAAACACAGTAACACACAGTCACTACACTCATGGAGTCCTGTAGCTCAGTGGTTAGAGCACTCGCTTTGCAAGTGAGAGACCTGAGTTCAATTCCAGGCAGAGGGCGAAACCTTGGGAAAGTTTCCTTACTCCAACCAGAGCTTAATAATAATCCCTCGAAAACCAAAAACAATAATAAATTGGTCATTTTCAATCTACAACTGTTTGTGGGACATTGCTGTGCGCAATTGGCTGCCGCGTTCGCCCACAAATATACAGTCAATTCACTTTACAGTGTGTTTGTTCTGTGAAGCGCTTTGGGACGTCCTCCCGACGTGAAAAGCGTTATATCAAATGCAAGGATTATTATTATTATAAACAGTGAGGAGGACAGTAATAGACTATAAATGGACATAGACAGACTGGAAAATGGGCAGACAGGGGGCAGATGAAGATTAATGTGGAGAAATGTGAAATGATGCATTTTGGGAGGAAGAATGAGGAGAGACAGTATACGCTGATGGTACAATCTTAAAGGGGTGAAGGAACAGTTAGACCTGAGGGTTCATACAAGTAAATTGTTGAAGGTGACAGGACAGGTAGATAAAGCTGTTAAAAAAGCATACGGGATACTAGGCTTTATATATAGGGGCATAGAATACAAAAGTCAGGAAGTTATGATGAATCTTTATAAAACACTGGTTAGGCCTCAGCGAGAGACTGTGTTGGCACCAAAATTTAGGAAGGATGTGAAGGCATTAGAGACGGTGCAAAGGAGACTTACCAGGATGGTACCAGGAATGAGGGACTTCAGTTATCAGGAGAGGCTGGAGAAGCTGGGATTATTCTCATTGGAGCAGAGAACGTTAAGAGGAGACTTAATAGTAGTTTTCAAAATTATGAGGGCATTCGTTGGGGTGAACAAGGAGGAACTATTTCCACTGGAGGTGCATCAGTAACCCGAGGACATCGGTTTAAAATAGTTGGTACAAGAAACAGAGGGGAGGTGAGGAGAATTTTTTTCACCCAGCGAGTTGTTGTGATCTGGAATGCATTCCCTGAAAAGGTGGTGGAAGCCGATTCAATAACAACTTTTAAGAGAGAAGTAGATAATTATTTGGGGAGGACAAATTTGCATGGCTAAGGGGAGAGTGCGGGGAGTGGGATTGAATTCGAAGCTCTTTTAAAAGAGCCGGCACAGACATAATGGGCAGAATGTTCTCCTTCTTTGCTGTATAATTCTATGATTCTATGATTCATCAAAAAGCTCAATGAAGTTAGTTAGATACGATTTGCCTTTAACAAATCCATGTTGGCTGTCCTTTACTAACCCATGTTTTTCCAAGTGAAAATTTATTTTGTCCTGGATTATGGTCTCCAGAAATTTCGTACCACTGACTAGCCTGTAGTTACCAGGTTTATCCCTCTGCCCATTTTTTGTACAGGGGAATAACATTTGCAACCCTCCAGTCCTCAGGCACCACCAGGGAGGATTGAACGATTGTGGTGAGAACCTCCGCTATTTCCACCCTTCCTGTAGTAACCTTTTGAGTACTTTGAACGTTACCAACCTTTTGAGTACTTCCTCTCTATCTATTTTTATCTTTTCCAATTTCTTTATCCCCTCCTTTACTATGAAATTGGCAGTATCCTCTTATTTTGTGAATACAGATGCAAAGTACTAATTCAGTACCTCAGCCATGCCCTCTGCCTACACAAGAAGCTCTCCATTTTGGTCCCTAATTGGCCTTTGACTATTCTTTGACTATTCTTTTACTCTTACTCTTGTCTCAATATCTTCACATCAGAGAAATGCCGAGGATTCTATGTCCCTACACACACAGTCTCAGCACTTTCATCTAAGTAGATAAAAGTGATGAGAAGTAAACAGTTGTGTAAGCAGCAGACTTTGGCCGGTTCAGCATTGCACACGGCAGAACCTTTACATCGTTTTATACATCTTATCATGTCAGACATGCCAGTGTTTCCCAGGCCATCATTCCTGAGGGGTTAATTGCAAATCTGATAACTGCACACAACACAACAACTTCAGGGTAGGCACCAGGAAGGTTTTCTTAACCCAGAGGCTAATTAATCACTGCAGCAGGCTGTCCATAAAGTGACAGGCAGAAGACAACAGACAGAATGATGAAAACGATGGAACTATACACTGTGCCTGGTACACACTGTGCAGATGCCTCGGCAGGCTGCCAGTGGGGCATGCAGGCATTTACACACATATACAATGAGTCTTGATCTCAGTTGACAAGAAACAAGCCGCTTCTCTGTCTGCAATGCAGTAGAGGCGGAGGGGAGGTGAACCTGAGGTTATAAAAAGGCATATAGGTGTGGATGAGGGCTGGTATTTAGACACAAATACAAGACAATTTACATTTACACAGCACCTTTCACTTTGGGGAGATGCCCCAAAGTTCTCAAAAATCCTGAATGGGTACCCGAGTTGGGCATGGGAGTCAAGGGGGCAGGGAGGGAAAGGTGACCAAAGAGGAAGGTCTTAAGACTGACCTTGAACAAGCGAGGGAGTGGGGGAGGCTGAGAGGCTCCAGGTTGGTTCCAGAGGGCAGGGCAGAAGTCTGACCACTGATGTCCGATCACCGACGTCCGACCATTAAATCAGCAAATCATGAATTCAACAAACCAGCAAAGACCACCAAAACAGGCCAACAACAACACAGCACCCTTCATGCAGAGTAGCGACTCAGAGCAATTAACAAGCGGAGCCTGACACCAAGCCAGGAAGAGGTGACTGGAGACACGGTCAAAGAGGAAGGTCTTCAGGTGTGATCTAAAGATGGACAAGGGAGGGGGAGAGGCAGATGGATTGAGAGAGAGAGTTCCAGAGTTTCAGGTGGTAGTGGCTGAAGGCAGTGCCACCAATGGTGGAGGGGAAGAGGGATGTGCAGGTGGCTGGAGTCAGCTGGGGGAAGGGGCAGGTAGAGGAGTGAGGAGTAAGCAGCATGGAGCGGAAGCAAAATCTGAGGGAATTATGTGATTTGTAAGTGAGTATGAGGATCTTCAAATTGATCTATTCTGCAACAGGGAGCCAGTGGAGCCTGGCAAGGATTGGAGTGATGAGAGTGCGGAATTTGGTACAGGTGAGGGCATGGTTGTGATGGGCGACCGGCAAGAGGGCATTAGAATAATAAAGGCGAGATGATGAATATCAGACTATATAGAGGTGTCAGTGTTAATATCAGACTATATGGAGGTGTCACTGTTAATACCAGAATATATAGAGGTGCTCGCTGTGTTGCTAAGTTGTAGTGTAGAAAACAACTTTGATACAAACCTATTTATAGTTACAGATAATAATTATTTATGTAATGTAATTATATAATGTTCTTTTTTATTCATTTAATTATAGGGTTTTCCTATTTAATAAAGTGTATTTTTGTATGTATTGTTCACTATATAGTCTTTATTTGGCTTCTATCATATATTACAAGTTATGGTTTACAGCCTGTCATATTGTGTAATATTGTAATGCAGTCAGGGGTGGTAGGGCGTGTAAACCAATATCACTGGAAAACAGACAGGTCCAGCAGCACAAAAATCATTAAAGTGCGAATGTGTAAGAACAAGGAAAGTTGGAGAAATGAGAATTGGAAAGTGCGCATGCGCCAAAATAGTATAAAAGCACACAAGCGCTTGAGGAGCTAAGAGGCGGGAAAGGCTGATGGGCACTGGCCCCACATAGGCTGACTGCCCCACACAGGCACAGCCCCACACAGGCTAACAGACCTTGGCCCCACATAGGCTGACAGGCCCAGCCCCGACCATGGCCCCGGCCCCGGAGTAGCTCCACAGCTTCAGCAATTGTTAGAGAATCAAAATTATAACAAAGGCTAATGGAAAAATCTCTTCAGAGAGTGTTCAAGAGGGATCAACAACAGCAACAAAAATACATTTGTATAGTACCTTTCACATTGGGAGTATTTCTCAAGGCGCTGGACAATCAATGTTTTGGACCCGATTTGGGGGTCAGAATCAGTGAGGGTGGCGAGGGGAAGAAGGTGATCGAAGGCACATAAAGAGGTGTCCGTGTTAATATCAGACTATATAGAAGTGTCAGTGTTAATATGAGACAATATAGAAGTTTCAGTGTTAATATCAGACTGTAAAGGGGTGCTCACTGTTAATATCAGATTTTATAGAGGTGTCAGTGTTAATATCAGACTATATAGAAGTGTCACTGGATATGAGACTATATCATAGAATCTTAGAATTATACAGCACAGAAGGAGGCCATTCAGCCCATCGTGTTTGTGTCGGCTCTTTGAAAGAGCTATCCAATTCAATCGAACTCCCCCACTCTCTCCCCATGGCCCTGCAAACTTGTACTCCCCAATTAATTATCTACTTTGGCTGCCGTGTTTCGCCCACAAATATATGGCCAATTCACTTTACAGTCTATTCTGTGAAGTGCTTTGAGACGTCGAGAAGACGTGAAAAGGGTTGTATCAAATGCAAGGATTATTATTATTACTTCTCTCTTAAAAGTTGTTATCGAATCGGCTTCCACCACCCTTTCAGGCAATGCATTCCAGATCCGAACAACTTGCTGTGTGNAAAAAATTCTCCTCACCTCTCTTCTGGTTCTTTTAACAACTATTTTCAATTGGTGTCCTTGGGTTACCGACCCACCCGCCAGTGGAAATAGTCTCTCCTTGTTCACCCTATCAAATCCCCTCATAATTTTGAAAGCTTCTATTAAATCTCCTCTTAACCTTCTCTGCTCCAAGAAGAATAATCCCAGCTTCTCTAGACTCTCCTGATAACTCCCTCATTCCTGGTACCATCCTGGTAAGTCTCCTTTGCACCTCTCCAATGTCTTGAGATCCTTCCTAAAGTGTGGGGCCCAGAACTGAACACAGTCTCTAGTGAAGGCCTAACCAGTGTTTTATAAAGGTTCATCATAACTTCCTGACTTTTGTATTCTATGCCCTGTTTGTAAAGCCTAGTAACCCATATGCCTTTCTAACAGCTTTGTGTACCTGTGCTGTCACCTTCAAAGATTTACCTATATGAACCCTCAGGTTTCTCTGTTCCTTCACCCCTTTAAGATTGTACCATCAGCGTATACTGTCTCTCCTCATTCTTCCTCCCAAAATGCATCATTTCACATTACTCCACATTAATCTTCATCTGCCCCCTGTCTGCCCATGTTACCAGTCTGTCTATGTCCATTTGCAGTCTATTACTGTCCTCCTCACTGTTTACTACTTTTCCTAACTTAGTATCATCTGCAAACTTGGAAATTGTACTCCCTGTACCCAAGTCCCGGTCATTTATAGATCAAAAACAGCAGTGGCCCCAATCCTGACCCTCGGGGACACCACTGCTCACTTCCCTCCGGTCAGAAAAACAACCGTTCACCACCACTCTCTGCTCTCTGTCTCCCGGACAGTTCTGTATCCGCTGCCACTGTCCCTTTAATACTGTGGGATTCTATTTTGCTCACAAGTCTCTTATGTGGCACTTTATCAAATGCCTTTTGAAAATCCATATAAACTACATCAACTGCAGGACCTTCATCCACTCTCTCCGTTACTTCATCAAAAAACTCTGTCAGGTTTGTTAGACATGATTTGCCTTTAACAAATCCGTGTTGGCTGTCCTTTATTAACCCATATTTTTTGTAAGTGAAAATTAATTTTGTCCCGGATTATAGTCTCTAGAAGTTTCCCCACTACTGACGTCAGGCTGACTGGCCTGTAGTTCCCGGGTTTATGCTTCTGCTCCATTTTGTACGGGGGAATAACATTTGCAACCCTTCAGTCCTCTGGCACCACCCAGTGTCCAAGGAGGATTGAAGGATGGTGGACAGATTGTTGTGATCCCTGTTGTCTAGATGTTCTCCTACTGAAACCTGCTCCAGTTGCCCCGCTTCATTCCCCAGAACTAGATCCAACACTGCTTCCTTCCTCGTTGGGCCGGAAACATTTGATCCAGAAAGTTATCCTGCACACATTTCAGGAATCCTTTCCCCTCCGTGCCCTTTACACTGTTATTTTTGCAGTCTATGTTAGGAGTCAGAGGTGCCACTGTTAATATCAGACTTTATGGAGGTTTCAGTGTTAATATTAGACTATATAGAGGTGACACTGTTAATATCAGTCTATATAGAGATGTCAGTGTTAATATCAGATTATACAGACGTGTCACTTTAGTATTGGACTATATAGGTGTTACTGTTAATATCAGACTATATAGAAGTGTCACTGTTAATGTCTGTGTTACACTGATTGGGATAGGCATGTTGACTGTGACCCGGTCCCACTCATGCCATCTGAACAGTAACTGAAGTAATTTGTTTCCCACAATTACTGCAGTGACAACTCCTGATGTAATAATACTTAGGTTATAGGCTGCCTTTTAGTCGTTCCTCTCAAAGCAGTCAGTGCTGTGCTTGTGTCTGTACAGGCAGTGTGGGGTATGTGTCTGTACGAGCAGAGTGGGGCGGGGTTGTGTGTGTACAGAGAGAGCAGAGTGGGTTGTGTCTGTACAGTCAGCCCTGTGCTCGTATCTGTATAACAATGCTGAGCTCACACATCCTGTTCAATGTGCAGAGTATCAGGATATAAAATTTAGCAGATCAACAAGGATCCAGATAACGCCTGCACTTTACTCTTTTGCTGACAGGACTGACGTGGAAACTCCACCTGACCTCAGCCTGCAAGATCATCACCTTCAAATTTAAATGTGTGTAGATTGTGGAAACATCTTAAATCCACTTTTAATTTGAAAATTCAGTTTTCTTAAAACAAATGCATTACATTGTCAGACAAATAATTACGCCGTCCCTGCTTGTGGACATTAAAGATCCCCATGACACCATTGAAAAAGAGGAGAGTTACACTCTGAGAGTAACGATTTTGAAACTTCGTAGATCTTCTTTTGTGATAAAAATACATCTTTCTCATCAAGTTTCAAACCTAAAATGTAATTGAGGCCTTTCCGACTTTTCGCTGTAGGACTTTGGGGGAGATTTCATAGGGAATCCCATAATTTTTCTTGCTCAGCTCTTGTTATCCCTGTAAGCCAAAGCTCGAATAAAGGTTGTCTTAGCTGGATAGGCAGTGGGAAGCTTGCCAACAGTGCTCTCAATGGCGAGCTATACGGTTTTAGCTGGTTACACTCCAGCAATTCTGGGGTCACCAAGCCTTGGCTCATGCCAACCTGCACCCATTACTCTCCATAATTATTTAAGCAGGCGCATCCCTCTGGGGAAAGAGTGCACATTTAAGTTCAAGGGAATATAAATGTCTGTAAATCCCAATAACAGGAATTCCCATATTGTGGTGACATATATGGAACTCTCAGTCTGGTTTGAATACTGTTAAGCACTGCGATGGGTTTCTGTGTATGTCAAACAACCAGCTGATCATGGTGATGGGCTTTACATATTGGGATGAATAACAACAATCTTTGTATTTGATATGGCATCTCAGCATGTATTTGAGACATCTCAAAGTGCTTCACAGGATACACAGGCAAAGTTATAATAATAATAATAATAATCCTTGCATTTGATATAGCGCTTTTCACGTCGGGAGGACGTCCCAAAGCGCTTCACAGAACACACTGTAAAGTGAATTGACTGTATATTTGTGGGCGAACGCGGCAGCCAATTGCGCACAGCAATGTCCCACAAACAGTCGTAGATTGAAAATGACCAATTTATTTTGGTTTTTGGAGGGATTATTATTAGGCTCTGTGTGGAGTAAGGAAACTTGCCCAAGGTTTCGCCCTCTGCCTGGAACTGAACCCAGGTCTCTCGCTCGCAAAGCGAGTGCTCTAACCACTGAGCTACAGGACTCCACAATTTGATTGTGTATTTTTGGTGGTGAAACATGGCAGCCGGTTGCCCACAGGAATAACCCACAAACAGCCAAAGAATGAGTGACCAATTTTGGGGATTGTTGGCCACCACATAGGGAGCAACTCTCTTTGAATAATGCCATGGGTTCTTTAAAATCCACCTGAACAGGCAGACAGGACCTCAGTTTAATGTCTCATCCGAAGGATGGCACCCTCCAACATTGCAACACCCCCCCAGCACTGCATTGGAGTGTCAGCTATGCTATGCTATGTGATTCCAAGTACTGAGATATGGCTTGAACACACAACCTTTTGACTCAGAGGCAAGAGTGCACCATGCTGACACAAAATATCACCTCCTCACAGTGTGGTCTCTCAATGTGTTTCAGCCCGTCTCAGTCGGTAACACTATTGTTTCTAAGTCAGGAGGTCATGGGTTCAAACCCCATGTCAGGACTTGGAACCCACATAGCCTAGACAAGGTCAACCTTTAGGCTGCCGAGGTCCAGCTAGTGATAATAATAATAATCCGAGCAATTGATATAGAGCTTTTCACGTCTCAAAGTGCTTCACAGAATACAATGTAAAGTGAATTGGCTGTATATTTGTGGGCGAATCGTGGCAGACAATTGCGCACAGCAGTGTCCCCAAACCAGTACTGAATGACCAATTTATTATTTTTTTAGGGATTATTATCCCCACAAAAGTGATTTGCCAATCGACTAACAACCAGGTTCCTACTTACTGCAAGGTAAACAGAGGCGTGTGGAATTAGAAAACTTGCCCAACATTTCGCCCTGCCAGAACCTTCCCAACCGTCAGCTCCGCTCCCACCCTCGCTCGCCTCCACTGGCTCCCCATCCCCCAGAGGATCGAATTCAAGATCCTCATCCTCACCTACAAGGCCATTCACGGCCTTGCTCCCTCCAACCTCTCCGACCTACTATCCTCCTACCTACCTGCCCGTACCCTCCGTTCCTCTGGCTCCGGTCTGCTCCACATCCCCCGCCCCAACCGCCCTACCATCGGTGGTCGGACCTTCAGCCTCTCAGCCCCGAGGCTCTGGAACTCCATCCCCCAGTGCCTTCGCCGCTTCCTCCCTTTCCTCCTTCAAGGCCGGTCTCAAGACCTTTCTCTTTGACCGTGCCTTCAGCTCCCCTCTCGACTCTCTACCCCCTCCTCGCTCCCTCCCTTCCTCACCCTGACCATTTCCCCCCTGCTCGGGTCCTGACCCAACTGTACAGCGCCTTGGGACGTCCTCCTGACGTGAAAGGCGCTCTATAAATGGAATCTTGTTGTTGTTGTTGTATCTGGGGAGGAGGGGAGCGGAAGTTGAAATGGTCTCAGGCTGGATAAATTCACCTGCCTGTTGGACCACACTGGTCTAGACTGCCACTCCAGTGCAATGCTGGGGGTGCACTGCATTGTCAGAGATGCTGTCCTTCAGATGAGATGTTAAACCAAGATGTATGTACCTCTCCAGGTGGATGTTACACTCCCATGAGTTCAATTCAAAAAGAGAAGTGAGAGACCTGAGTTCAATTCCAGGCAGAGGGCGAAACCTTGGGCAAGTTTCCTTACTCCACACAGAGCCTAATAATAATCCTCCAAAACCCAAAACAATAATAAATTGGTCATTTTCAATCTACACACACACACTGTACACACAGCTACACACACTGTAAACACTGTACACACAGCTACACACACTGTAAACACTGTACACACAGCTACACACACTGTAAACACTGTACACACAGCTACATACACTGTACACACACTGTACACACAGCTACACACACTGTAAACACTGTACACACAGCTACACACACTGTAAACACTGTACACACAGCTACACACACTGTACACACACTGTACACACAGCTACACACACTGTACACACACTGTACACACAGCTACACACACTGTACACACACTGTACACACAGCTACACACACTGTACACACACTGTACACACAGCTACACACACTGTACACACACTGTACACACAGCTACACACACTGTACACACACTGTACACACAGCTACACACACTGTACACACACTGTACACACAGCTACACACACTGTACACACACTGTACACACAGCCACACACACTGTACACACAGCTACACACACTGTACACACACTGTACACACAGCTACACACTGTACACACACAGCTACACACACTGTAAACACTGTACACACAGCTACACACACTGTACACACAGCTACACACACTGTACACACACTGTACACACAGCTACACACTGTACACACAGCTACACACAGTGTACACACAGCTACACACACTGTACACACACTGTACATACAGCTACACACTGTACACACTGTACACACAGCTACACACACTGTACACACACTGTACACACAGCTACACACACTGTACACACAGCTACACACACTGTACACACACTGTACACACAGCTACACACTGTACACACACTGTACACACACTGTACACACAGCTACACACACTGTACACACACTGTACACTCAGCTACACACACTGTACACACACTGTACACACAGCTACACACACTGTACACACACTGTGCACACAGCTACACACACTGTACACACAGCTACACACACTGTACACACAGCTACACACACTATACACACTGTGCACACAGCTACACACACTGTACAAACAGCTACACACACTGTACACACACTGTACACACAGCTACACACACCGTACACACACTGTACACACAGCCACATACACTACACACAGCTACACACACTGTACATGCACTGTACACACTGTACACACAGCTACACACACTGTACACACACTGTACACACAGCTACACACTGTACACACACTGTACACACAGCTACACACACTGTGCACACACTGTACACACACTGTACACACACTGTACACACACTGTACACACACCTACACACACTGTACATACTGTACATACACTGTAGTCACAGCTACACACACTGTACACACAGCTACACAAACTGTACACACTGTAGACACAGCTACACACACTGTACACACTGTACACACACTGTACACACTGTACACACACTGTACACACAGCTACACACACTGTACACACAGCTACACACACTGTACACACAGCTACACACACTGTACACACAGCTACACACACTGTACACACAGCTACACACACTGTACACACAGCTACACACACTGTACACACAGCTACACACACTGTACACACAGCTACACACACTGTACACACACTGTACACACTGTACACACACTGTACACACAGCTACACACACTGTACACACACTGTAAACACACTGTACACACTGTACACACACTATACACACACTGTACACACACTGTACACACAGCTACACACACTGTACACACACTGTACACACAGCTACACACACTGCACACACACTGTACACACCGTACACACACTGTACACACAGCTACACACTGTACACACTGTACACACAGCCACACACACTGTACACACAGCTACACACACTGTACACACAGCTACACACACTGTACACACACTGTACACACAGATACACACTGTACACACACTGTACACAAAGCTACACCCACTGTACACACACTGTACACACAGATACACACACTGTACACACACAGCTACACACACTGTACACACAGCTACACACACTGTACACACACTGTACACACAGCTACACACACTGTACACACTGCACACACAGCTACACACATTGTACACACACTGTACACACAGCTACACACACTGTACACACAGCTACACACACTGTACACACAGCTACACACACTGTACACACACTGTACACACACTACACACACTGTACACACACTGTACACACAACTACACACACAGTAAACACTGTACACACAGCTACACACACTGTACACACAGCTACACACACTGTACACACACTGTACACACAGCTACACACTGTACACACAGCTACACACTGTACACACTGTACACACAGCTACACACACTGTACACACACTGTACACACAGCCACACACACTGTACACACAGCTACACCCAGTGTACACACAGCTACACACACTGTACACACACTGTACACACAGCTACACACTGTACACACTGTACACACAGCTACACACACTGTAAACACACTGTACACACAGCCACACACACTGTACACACAGCTACACACACTGTACACACAGCTACACACACTGTACACACACTGTACACACAGCTACACACACTGTACACACTGTACACACACTGTACACACAGCTACACACACTGCACACACACTGTACACACTGTACACACACTGTACACACAGCTACACACTGTACACACACTGTACACACAGCCACACACACTGTACACACAGTTACACACACTGTACACACAGCTACACACACTGTACGCACACTGTACACACAGATACACACACTGTACACACACAGCTACACACACTGTACACACAGCTACACACACTGTACACACACTGTACACACAGCTACACACACTGTACACACTGCACACACAGCTACACACTGTACACACACTGTACACACAGCCACACACACTGTACACACAGTTACACACACTGTACACACAGCTACACACACTGTACACACACTGTACACACAGCTACACACACTGTACACACACTGTACACACACTGTACACACAGCTACACACACTGTACACACACTGTACACACAGCTACACACACTGTACACACTGCACACACAGCTACACACATTGTACACACACTGTACACACAGCTACACACACTGTACACACAGCTACACACACTGTACACACAGCTACACACACTGTACACACAGCTACACACACTGTACACACACTACACACACTGTACACACTGTACACACAACTACACACACTGTACACACACTGTACACACACTGCACACACACTGTACACACACTGTACACACAGCTACACACACTGTACACACACTGTACCCACAGCTACACACACTGTACACACACTGTACACACAGCCACACACACTGTACACACAGCTACACACACTGTAAACACTGTACACACAGTTACACACACTGTACACACACTGTACACACAGCTACACACACTGTACACACACTGTACACACAGCTACACACTGTACACACACTGTACACACAGCTACACACACTGTAAACACTGTACACACAGCTACACACACTGTACACACACTGTACACACAGCTACACACTGTACACACTGTACACACAGCTACACACACTGTACACACACTGTACACACAGCCACACACACTGTACACACAGCTACACACAGTGTACACATAGCTACACACACTGTACACACACTGTACACACATGTACACACACTGTACACACTGTACACACACTGTACACACAGCTACACACACCGTACACACACTGTAAACACACTGTACACACACTATACACATACTGTACACACACTGTACACACAGCTACACACACTGCACACACACTGTACACACTGTACACACACTGTACACACAGCTACACACTGTACACACACTGTACACACAGCCACACACACTGTACACACAGCTACACACACTGTACACACAGCTACACACACTGTACACACAGCTACACACACTGTACACACACTGTACACACTGTACACACACTGTACACACAGCTACACACACTGTACACACACTGTAAACACACTGTAAACACACTATACACACACTGTACACACACTGTACACACAGCTACACACACTGTACACACACTGTACACACAGCTACACACACTGCACACACACTGTACACACGGTACACACACTGTACACACACAGCTACACACTGTACACACACTGTACACACAGCCACACACACTGTACACACAGCTACACACACTGTACACACAGCTACACACACTGTACACACACTGTACACACAGATACACACTGTACACACTGTACACACAGCCACACACACTGTACACACAGCTACACACACTGTACACACAGCTACACACACTGTACACACACTGTACACACAGATACACACTGTACACACACTGTACACAAAGCTACACCCACTGTACACACACTGTACACACAGATACACACACTGTACACACAGCTACACACACTGTACACACAGCTACACACTGTACACACACTGTACACACAGCTACACACACTGTACACACTGCACACACAGCTACACACATTGTACACACACTGTACACACAGCTACACACACTGTACACACAGCTACACACACTGTAAACACTGTACACACAGCTACACACACTGTACACACACTGTACACACAGCTACACACTGTACACACTGTACACACAGCTACACACACTGTACACACACTGTACACACAGCCACACACACTGTACACACAGCTACACACAGTGTACACACAGCTACACACACTGTACACACACTGTAACACACTGACAACTGTACACACTGTACACACGTACACACACACAGCACACACTCACACACTGTACACACAGCTACACACACTGTACACACACAGCCACACACTCACTGTACACACACACAGCCACACACTCACTGTACACACACACAGCCACACACTCACTGTACACACACACAGCCACACACTCACTGTACACACACAGCCACACACTCACTGTGCACACACACAGCCACACACTCACTGTACACACACACAGCCACACACTCACTGTACACACACAGCCACACACTCACTGTGCACACACACAGCCACACACTCACTGTACACACACACAGTCACACACTCACCTGTCCTGACAACACTGACAGCATCACCATCCAAGGATGCACACCCCACTGAGCCAGTCTGGAACCTTGGCATCTTGTTTGACCCTCAACTATCCTTTCTACCCCACATCCACACCATGACCCTCTCTGCCTTCCCCCACCTCTGCAAAATCACCTGCTACCGCCACCGTGGCGGTGGTGTAGCCCTTATCTCAAGGACACCACTTGCCCTATCCCCCTACTTCTCTGGCTCTTTGCCCTCTTTTGAGCACCTCACCCTCTCCCACTCCTCCCATCTCTCACTCAGAATCCTCCTCCTCTACCGGCCCCTAAAACCCCTCCCACCTTCATCTCCGATATTTCTACCCTCCTCACATCTCTTTGCCTCTCCTCTGATCGCCTCATCATCCTGGGCAACTTCAACCTACACTTCACCCCCTCCTGCTCCATCTCCACAGACTTCTCTTCCCTGCTCTCCTCACTCAACCTCTCCCTCACATAAACTCCCCCACTCACAGTCACGGCCACCCACTCGATTTGGTGATCACCCGGGGCCTCAGTGTCTCGGATGTCACTATTACCGACAAGGCCATCTCTGACCACCACTTCATCTCCTTCACCACCTCCACCCCCCTCCCCACCTCCACCAGACCCACCACCATCTTCTACCGCCCTTGGAAGAAGTTACCCCCACAATCCCTAACCGATGCCTTGGAGTCCTCTGAACTCCTCTCCCTCTGGCCTTCAACCCTCACCGACCCCTCTTCTCCTCTCTCCCTCCTCCACAATACCCTCTCCTCCACACTCGACACTCTTGCCCCCATCACCTCCCGTACTGTCTCCTACTCTCGCTCCTCCCCCTGGTTCACCACCCACCTCCGCTCTTGAAGAGTCAGGTGTGGGCCGCTGAACGCACCTGTGTCAAATCTGGCCTAACGGTCCACCGACAAATCTGGTTGGACCTCCTCAAAATCTACCGCTCCACTCTAGCCTCGGCCAAGTCGTCCTTCTACTCCAGGATAATCCTGGAGGCGAAGGACAACCCCAGGCTACTGTTCTCTACCACATCCCAACTCCTCCGTCCCCCCCCGCCACCCCGCGCAGGTCATCTCCTCCAACCTTCACTGCGAAGAGATGCTGGATTTCCTTGAATCCAAAATCAAGGGAATCCGCTCCACTGCCCCTCCAACATCCACCCACCACCTTCCCTCCCACACTCCGACTCTTACCCATCCTCCCGTACACACCTTCGAACCCGTTTCCCCACCCTCTGTCACCAACCTCATCCTGTCCCTGAAACCCACCACCTGCTCCCTGGACCCCATCCCCACTCCACTCCTTATCTCCCAGCTCCACCTCTTTGCCCCACATATCACAGACATCGTCAACCTGTCCCTCTCCTCCGGCTCTGCTCCCATTCCCCTCAAAACTGCCACCATCACTCCCATACTGAAAAAACCCTCCCTTGATGCGTCGCAGCTATCAAGCTACCGGCCCATCTCCAACCTTCCCTTCCTGTCCAAGGTCCTGGAACGAGTTGTCGCCTCCCAGCTGCGCTCTTTCCTCTCCAACCATTCATTACTCGAACCCCTTCAGTCGGGTTTCCGTGCTGCCCATAGCACAGAAACTGCCCTGATCAAGGTCACCAATGACATCCTGACCATCTGCGACCAGGGCTCCCTCTGCCTCCTCGTCCTCCTCGTCCTATCGGCCGCATTCAATACGGTCGACCACTCTATCCTCCTCCACCGCTTGTCCTCCCACCTCAACCTTCAAGGCCCTGTCCTTGAGTGATTTAGGTCCTACCTCTCCCACCGACTCCATTTTGTTTCCACAAACGGCTTTTTCTCTGTCTTGTGCGGTGTCCCTCAGAGCTCTGTCCTCAGTCCCCTCCTCTTCACCCTCTATATGCTCCCCCTCGGTGACATCATCCGCAGACATGGGGTTAACTTCCACATGTATGCAGATGACACACAACTCTACCTTTCCTCCTCTACCCTCAACTCCACGACCACCGATGTCCTGACAGCTGCCTGTCCGACATCGAGACCTGGACGAGAGACAACTTTCTTCAGCTCAACGTGCGTAAAACTGAGGCCCTCCTGATTGGCTCACGTCAGCGCCTCCGCACCTCAGGTGCTGACACCATCAGCATCCAAGGCTGCACTCTCCACCTCTCACAGAACCTGGTGTTCTGTTCGACCCTGAGCTGTCCTTTCTTCCTCATATCCGCTCCACAACTGGCACCGCCTTCCATCACCTCCGGAACATGGCCAGACTACGGCACTACCTCACCCCTCACGCTGCTGAAACTCTGGTCCACGCCTTTATCACCTCAAGGCTGGAATATGGGAATTCTCTCCTCGTCGGCCTTCCCGGCCCTCCCTCCACACTGCAGGTCATTCAGAACTCTGCAGCTCGAGTACTGTCCCGCACCAGGCTTCGCGACCACATCACTCCCACCCTCGCTCGCCTCCACTGGCTCCCCATCCCCCAGAGGATCGAATTCAAGATCCTCATCCTCACCGACAAGGCCATTCACGTCCTTGCTCCCTCCTATCTCTCCGACCTACTATCCCCCTACCTACCTGCCCGTACCCTCCGTTCCTCTGGCTCCGGTCTGCTCCACATCCCCCGCCCCAACCGCCCTACCATCGGTGGCCGGGCCTTCAGCCTCTCAGCCCCGAGGCTCTGGAACTCTATCCCCAGTGCCTTCGCCGCTTCCTCCCTTTCTTCCTTCAAGGCCGGTCTCAAGACCTTTCTCGTTGACCGTGCCTTCACCTCCCCTCTCGACTCTCTACCCCCTCCTCGCTCCCTCCCTTCCTTCCCCTCACCCTGACCCATTTCCCCCCCTGCTCGGGTCCCGACCCAACTGTCCAGCATCTTGGGACGTCCTCCCGACGTGAAAGGCGCTCTATAAATGAAATCTTGTTGTTGTTGTTGTCTCACACAACAGGCCGCCAAACCCCTCGTACACGCATTCATAACATCGAGGCTTGACTATGCAAACTCCCTGCTTGTCGGCCTCCCCAACTCCTCCCTCCATAGGCTGCAGATCATCCAGAACTCTGCAGCCCGTGTCCTCTCCTGCACCAGGCTCCATGACCCTATTACCCCGATCCTCGCCCGACTCCACTGGCTTCCCATCACACAGAGGCTACAGTTCAAGATCCTCATGCTCACCTTCAAAGCCCTTCATGGCCTTGCTCCCCCCTACCTCTTAACCCCCTACCAATCTGCCTGCTCCCTCCACTCAGCGGGCTCCGGCCTGCTTCACGCCCCTCGCCTCGCCCATTGCGTTTGAGCCTTCAACCACTCTGCCCCACACCCACTGGAACTCCATTCCGCAGTCCCTCCTTTCGCACCCCCCTGCCTTTCCAGCTTAAAAACCCTCCTCTTCGACCATTCCTTTGATCACCTTACTTCCCATCTGCCCTCCACCCACTCCAATTCCAACCCCCAGCTCAGATCCGAAACATTGCTGTCCAGCGCCTTGGGACATCCTCCCAATGTGAAAGGCACTATACAAATGTAACTTTGTTATTGTTGTAGTTAAAGATCTCATGGCACTATTCCTACAGTGAAGGGAGTTTCGCTTCCTCCTGTCCTACTCCAATGTCATCCTCGCTGTTCTCCCCAGCTCCACTACTCACAAACTACAACTGATTCAGAACACCGCCTTCCATATATACACCCGCACAAAAGTCCGTACCCGCATCACACCAGTCCTCGCTGGTTCCACAGACTCCCTATCACAGAAAGGATCAATTTGAAGATACTCTCATTTGTCTGCAAATACCTTCATGCCTTGGCACCTCCCTACCTCTGTGATTTTTCTCTCCCCACTCCACAGATTTCACAACAGCTACATCTCACCAGACATTTCTTTTCATTTTAATCTGCTGTGGCTTCCTTGTGTATGTTTGCATGTGTATATGTGCATCTCTATACATGTCTCTGTGTCTGTGGTATATATAGTGACTGTGCACTGCGCATGTGTACGTGGTCACTGTGTGAACATACATTGTATGTCAGTGAGTGTGTGGAGGAAGTTACACACTGATGAAACCACATTCTTTCTAATCTCAGCATAACAGCAGGAAGTGACAGCACGAAAGACACGGAAACTGTCCATCTACTAAGTCATCCCCCAAATTAACCATCCCATCTCTGGGGGGTGGTGGTGGGGGGGTTTATGACCCTGTGAGAAAAGCAATACAAATGTACATTGTTATTGTTGTTGCTCGGGAACACTGACGGACGTGTGACATGGACGCTTTATCACAGGGAAGGAGACTCAAATTTTATGCAAATTTTACTTCTTTCCTGTTAATTTTGCACCTCAAATCACATAAAGAATTACTGCCTGGAGAGGTATAGTACAGTGCACACAATACAGCCCCACCGTAAAGTGGTACACAGAAAGTAAGCTTCAGTGAGGAAGGGTGGCACGTGTGTCTCAGTCGTTTGCCTGCTGTTAGCTGGAAACAGTTATCACTGACTGACAGCTGCCAGGGTTGCGAGGGAAGAGCTTTGCACTGTGGTGAGCGCCACACTCTCCTTCGATCATACAGAGTATACAGAGTAACAATTGGCCTGATTTTAGGTAACAATCATCTGTATACACAAGCGTTTTATGCAGTGTACTATGGGGAGAACAGCAGAGAGAGTCGGTGAATAGATATAAAACAGTCACTGGTAGAGCAAAAGGAGAATTTAGGAGAATTGTTTCACTAAGAGAGTTGTTGGGATGTGGAATGCTCTGCTCGGTGGTCGAGGCAGAGCTCACTGTGCGCTTCCAGAGGGCAGGAGATGGGTATATGAAGGACAGAGGCTTGAAGGGTGTGGGCTAATCGGTGGAGTCCTGCAGCTCAGTGGTTAGAGCGATCGCCTCACAAGGGAGAGACCCGGGTTTGATTCCCAGCAGGGCAAAACTTTGGGCAAGTTTCCTTACTGCACATGCCTGGTAATAATCCCTCAAGAAAAAAAAATTTGGTCACTTCAAGACATGGCTGTTTGTGGGACACTGCTGTTCGCAATTGGCTGCCACATTTCGCCCACAAATGTACAGTCAATCCACTTCACAGTCTGTTTTGTGAAGCGCTTTGAGACGTTTACAAGACGTGAAAAGCTCTATATCAAAATGCAAGCATTATTATATAACAATAATCATCGTTGGATTTGATACAGCACCTTATCCCATCATTGAGAAGCCTTATACACTTTACAGGATTTATTGTAAAGTGCAATGACTGTAATAAAGTGCAAACATGGCAGCCAATTTGTCCACAGCAATGCCCCACCAACAGCAGTGAAGTGAATGACTGATTTTGTCCAGGGGATTATCAGCCAGGACACAGGAGAGAGAGAAACTGCCTTCTCTTGACTGATTGAACACTTCCTCTGAGAGCTACTGCAGACTGAATGGGCCAAATTGCTTCTCCGTGCTGTACATTTCAATGGTTTTACTTCATGGAAATTATTAAAAGCAGAATATTAAATGGTATGTGCATTGATGGAGACTTACATTGGCTCCAGTGGAGATCTCATGTACCAAATTACCAATTTCTGTGCTGAAACAAGCTACAATTCAAGAGCCAGTTGGTTTTTTTTGATCAGCCATAGTCGTGCGAAAACCCAACACCATGTTTAAGAGTAACCAAACTAAATTGAGAATTCCACACATCCCACCTACACATGGAAATTCCAGAGATAGATTGTTGGAATAGAATGCGAACTCTCTCCCTGGAGGGATGCATCCTGATTACCTAATTCCGAAATTAGCAGCGCTATGGGGAGGGGATTGGGATTGAATTGGATAGCTTTTTTTCAAAGAGCCGTCATAGCCACAATGGGCCAACTGGCCTCCTTCTGTGCTGCATAATTCTATGATTCTATGAATCTATGATGAGCCAGGTTGGGCTGTGCTGTCGTCAGCAGTGCTCTGGAATACTGCGGACCCACCTGGTTCAGGAACTGGACTAGAGACCGCCACAGAGGCCCTGGCTTGATTCTGACATTCCGCTGCCAAACATGCCATCTTGAAGCCAATTCAGCTCCAGAGAAAGCTCGCTTACTCCCCCCACCACCCCCACGAGGATATACAGAAATGACAGTCAGGAGCTGGTCATTTCTGTATATATTATAAGAGAAATGAGACTATGCCTTTATAATAATAATAATCCTTGCATTTGATGTAGGGCTTTTCACATCTTCGAGACGTCTCAAAGAGCTTCACAGAATATGCTGTAAAGTGAATTGACTGTATATTTGTGGGCAAAACCCAGCAGCCAATTGCACACAGTAGTGTCCCACAAACAGTCGTGGATTGAAAATGACCAATTTATTATTGTTTTGTTTTGGAGGGATTATTATTAGGCTCTGTGCGGAGTAAGGAAACTTGCCCAAGGTTTCGCCCTCTGCCTGGAATTGAACTCAGGTGTCTCGCTTGCAAGGCGAGTGCTCTAATCACTGAGTTACAGGACTCCACAAGTGACTGACCCACGGAGTCAGGAAACATCACACCAACAGCACAGCAGGACTCCAGGCTGGCGCTCCAGAGCAGTACTCCAGGGAGCTGGGAGAGCGCTGCATTGTCAGAGGTGTCGTCCTACAGATCAAATTAAACTGAGGTCCTGTCAGCGCTCGGAATGTTAATCACAGCCACTACTCGAAATGGAGTTTCACTCCCTGTGTCCTGGCCAATATTCCCCCAGAGAAAATCAGTCATTCACTTCATGGCTTCAGGTGGGATATTGCTGTGAACACTTTGGCCGCCACATTCACCCACAAAAAACAGTCTCCACACTCAAAATTGCTTCTCTGTGAAGGTCTTTATAAAAGTTTAACGTCAAATGCAAGGATTATTATTATTTATCATAAAACGTCAAACGCATTATCAAATGAAATAGCATTACTGAGGAAATGCCAATCAGTAATTGCAGAATTAAATTCTGCTGCCCACGATCCTGTACTGTTGTCTAGCTCCCAACTCTCAGTGGTGAGAAGAGTGTGAGTGCACCCTGGGTAAGGTTGAGGCTCACTGTCAGAGCAGGAAGATGTACAGCATTTACCAGCAAAGCCCAGTGTAACATAGGCTCGCAGAGACCCCCCAGTGTCCAGCATCAACTGTGCAGCCAGATCCGGGGAGGGGATGGAAGCCATCATTTTTGATGTATAAAGATTTGTGGGCACTTTCCCCAAAAGCCAATTTGCGATCTGGCCTGGGAATGGTATGGTACTAGGGTGGGCCTGACTGCACTTTGATGTTCTGTAGGAATGCACACCACTTAGCAACCCTCACATCAAGCAGGAGCTGTTTATTTCTGCACAGCTGTAATCTGAATGAAACAAATTATGGAAACATTCTGGCATGGTCACAGGCACTATTAATAGCTTGAGCATTCCTCCAGCAATAACACATCCAAGAAACTGTCCCGGCCAGAATACAAACATTCCGCTCTGACTCAGGGACAGCTTCTCCCAGCTACATACATCTGTATATAAGACGCAGCAAACCTCATTCACATGATACTCAGGATCCCACAGACACCCACACTGAATGCCCTCCAGCATTGATCAGCCTGGTGTTGAGCCCAGGTTAGGGCTTTGAGGCTGTGTGTGAGTGTGAGGCTGTGGGTCTCATAGAATCATACAGCACAGAAGGCGGTCATTCGGCCCAAACTTAGAGAATCATAGATTAGGGTCTGTGTGTGAGCGTGAGGCGGTGGGTCTGTGTATGAGTGTGATGCTGTGTGTGAAACCACCAAAACTCTCACCCACAATTTCAACACATCAAGGCTCGAGTGTGTGAGGCTGTCTGTGAGTGTGAAGCTGTGGGTCTGTTTGTGAGGCTGTCTGTGAGTGTTAGGCTGTGTGTGACGCTGTGTGTGAGAATGAGACTTTGTGTGAGTGTGAGACTGTGTGTGAGGTTGTCGATGAATGTGAGGCTGTATGTGAGGCTCTTTCAGACATCGTCCTGGATGAGAGACAACTTTCTGCAGCTGAATGTCAGCACGACCGAGGCCCACCTGAGTGGCTCACACCAGGGCCTCCATACCTCAGGCAGTGGCAGCATCAGCATCCAAAGATGCAAACTCCACCTCACCAAGCCAGGAACCTGGGTGTCTTGTTCGACCCTCAACTGTCCTTTCTCCCCCATATATGTGTCATGATCCGCTCCGCCTTCCCCCACCTCCGCAACATTGTTCAACTCCACCACTGCCTCACCCCTCAGGCTGCCGAAACCCTCATCTATGCATTCGTCACCTCAAGGCTCGACTATGGAAACTCCCTCCTTAGCGGCCTCCCCAACTTTTCCCTCCACAAGCTGCAGATCATCCAGAACTCTGCAGCTCGTGTCCTCTCCCACACCAGGCTTCGTGACCCCATCAGCCCTACCCTTGCCTGGCTCCACTGGCTCCCCATCCCCCAGAGGATAGAATTCAAAATCCTCGTCCTCACTTTCAAAGCTCTCCATGGCCTTGCCCCCTCCTACCTCTCTGACCTGCTGACCTCCTATCAATCTGCCCATTCCCTCCATTCAGTGGACTCCATCCTGCTCCATGTCTTCCGCCTGACCCACCATACCATTGGCGGTCGGGCTTTCAGCCTCTCTGGCTCTACCCTTTGGAACTCCATCCCAGAATCCCTTTGCCGTGCTCCCTCCCTTGCCTCCTTTATGGCACGATTCAAGACCCTCCTTTTCGACTGTGCCTTCAGCCTCCTACCTCTCTGCCCTCCCTCATCCCAACCATGGCCCCTCAAGCAAGATAGATAGATTTCTTATTGCAAAAGGGATTAAGAGATATGGGGATAAGGCAGGGTTAGGTTATTAGCTGGAGTTGGATTAGAAGATCAGCCTTGATTGAATGGCGGGGCAGGCTCGAAGGGCCGAATGGCCTACTCCTGCTCCTACATGTTATGTTATGTTAAGCTCGGGTCCTGATCCCCAAATGTTCAGCACCTTGTGACGTCCTGCCAACGTGAAAGGCGCTTTACAAATGTAATTTTGTTGTTGTTTTGTGTAAGTGAGAGGTTGTGTGACTATGAGGCTTTCTGTGTGTGAGAGGCTGTGGGTCTGTTTGTGTGTGTGTGTGTGTGTGTGTGTTTGAGAGAGAGACTGTGTGAGGTTGTTTGTGAGTGAGGTTGTGTGATGCTGTGTGTGAGTGTGAGGCTGTGTGTAAGGCTGTCTGTGAGTGTGAGGCTGTTTGTGGAGCTCTGTGTGAGTGTGGGGCTGTGTGTGAGGCTCTGTATCTGGTGTGTATGGGGCTGTAAGTGAGGCTGTTTGTGAGGCTGCGTGTGGGGTATGTGTGGGGCTGTGTGTGGGGCTGTGCAGGGCTTTCTCTGTCTTCTCGTCCTTCTCAATTTCTCCGCCACCTTCAACACCTTCGTTGACTACTGTATTCTTGTCCACTGCCTCTCCCTTCAGCTGTACCTTCATGGTGCTGTCCATGCTTGGTCTTGTTCCTACCTTTCCCAACATCAGCGATTCATTTTCACTGATGGCTTCTCCTCCAGCCCTCGCACCGGCAAGTGCAGCGTTCCTTTGGTCACCTCCTTTTTAATATCTACATGATCCCGCTTGGTGATACCATCCGAAGATGTAGGGTCACCTTCCTCACCCCAAATTTATCTCGCTGCCTTCACCCTCAACTCCAGGAACACTACTGTCAGACATCAAGTCCTGTATGAGAACTAACTTTCTCCAGTAGAATAATAATAATAATAATCCTTGCATTTGATATAGCGCTTTTGACATCTTCTAGACATCTTGTGGAGTCCTGTAGCTCAGTGGTTAGAGCACTCGCTTTGCAAGCGAGAGACCTGAGTTCAATTCCAGGCAGAGCGAAACCTTGGGCAAGTTTCCTTACTCCACACAGAGCTTAATAATAATCCCTCCAAAACCAAAAACAATAATAAAATTGGCATTTTCAATCTACGACTGTTTGTGGGACATTGCTGTGCGCAATTGGCTGCCGCGTTCGCCCACAAATTTACAGTCAATTCACTTTACAGTGTGTTCTGTGAAGCGCTTTGGGACGTCCTTCCGACGTGAAAAGCGCTATATCAAATGCAAGGATTATTATTATTATTATTATTATTATCTCAAAGCGCTTCACAGAATAGACAGTAAAGTGAATTGACCGTATATTTGTGGGCGAAACCCGACAGCCAATTGTGCACAGCAGTGTCCCACAGACAGTCGTGGATTGAAAATGACCAATTTATTATTGATTTTTTGTTTTGGAGGGATTATTATTAGGCTCTGTGTGGAGTAAGGAAACTTGCCCAAGGTTTCGCCCTCTGCCTGGAATTGAACCCAGGTGTCTCGCTTGCAAAGCGAGTGCTCCAAACACTAAGCTACACGACTCCATGTCGACAAGACTGAGGCCCTCCTGCTTCGCTCCTGTCACTTCAGGCTCTGATAGCAACACTATTCATGGACGCACACTCCACCTCACGGATCCTTGTCCTCACTTTCAAAGCCTCCATGGTCTTGCTCCTCCCTACCTCTTTGACCTGCTAACGCTATATCGACCTATCAGCTCTATCCGCTCGGTGGGTTCCGGCCTGCCCCATGTCTCCGGCACTGCCCACCCCACCATCGGCGGTTCAACATTCAACCTTTCTGCCCCCACCCTCTGGAACTCCATCCGGAGCCACTCTGCCTCGCCTCATTCCTTGCCTCCTTCAAGGCCCGTCTAAAGATTCTCCTCTCCAACTGCGCCTTTGGTCATCCTCCGTCCTCCTTGCCCTCCACCTCTCCTGACTTCAGCCGTCAGCTCGGGTGCAAATCCTTCACTGTGCAGCGCATTGAGACATCCTCCCAACATGAAAGGTGCTGTATAAATGTTATTTGTTGTTATAGCGATGCACTGATACACTGAGGCAGTGGTTACGCTCTGACCACACTTGGTGTGAGTGTGAGCAGCCCACCTCTCCTGTACTCACGTTCCCAGAACATCCTTGAATTCGTACATCTTTTTGATCTCCGTTTTCCTTTTCCACGGTCTGTCCATCTCTCCCACAGCAACTGTTCCTGATATTAGCCAAACCCACAGCTCCTTCTACTGCAAAGAGAGACAGGGTCAGCGTCGCACACACACACAGATAGCCACAGAGAGAGATATACACACACACACACACACACAAGGTTAGTCACACAACAACAAGATTACATTTGTATAGCGCATTTCATGTCGGGAGGACGTCCCAAGGCGCTGGACAGTGTACAGCATTTCAGACCCGAGCTGGGGTCAGGGGAGTAGAAGGGAGGGGACGGGAAGGGGGTGACCAATGGCATGGTTGAAGAGGAGGGTTTTGAGGCGGGACTTGAAGGAGGCTAAGGAGGGGGCGAGGCGGAGTGACTGGGGGATGGAGTTCCAGAGGTTGGGGGCAGAGTGGCTGAAGGCTCTCCCGGCAATGGTGGGGCAGATGGGTTGGGGGACGTGGAGAAGGCCGGAGCCGGCTGAGCGGAGGGAGCGAGCGGGTTGGTAGGAGGTTAGGAAGTCACAGAGGTAGGGTGGGGTGAGGCCATGGAGGGCTTTGTAGGTGAGGACCAGGATCTTGAACTGGATCCTCTGAAGGATAGGGAGCCAATGGAGTCGGGCGAGAATGGGGGAGATTGGGTCACGGAGTTTAGTGCCGGAGAGGACACGGGCTGCAGAGTTATAATAATAATATTATAATAGAGTTCTGGATTATCTGCGGCCTGTGGAGGGAGGAGTTGGGAAGGCCGACAAGCAGAGCATTTGCATAGTCGAGCCTGGAGGTGATGAAGGCGTGAACAAGAGTTTCATTGTCCTGAGGGGTGAGGTAGTGGCGGAGTCGGGCGATGTTACGGAGGTGAGGGAAGGCAGAATGAGTCATGGCTTAGATGTGGAGGAGAAAAGACAGTTGAGGGTCGAGCAAGACACCGAGGTTCCTGACTGGCTGGTGAGGTGTAATGTGCAACCATGGAGGTTGATGCTGCCAGAGCCTGAGGTGCTGAGGTGCTGGTGTGAGCCAATCAGGAGGGCCTCAGTCTTGTTCACATTCAACTGTAGGAAATTTGCCCTCATCCAGGACTTGATGTCCGACAGACAGTCTGTCAGGACAGTGGTGGTCCTGGAGTTGAGGGTGGGGGCAGAAAGATAGAGTTGGGTGTCATCTGCATACATACACAGAGAGATATATACACACACAGTCACACAGAGACAAACACACACACACACACACACACAGACAGTCACAGAGACACACACACAGAGACAGTTACACAGAGATATACGCACACACACAGTCACACGGATACATACACACAAGATTACATTTGTATAGCGCCTTTCATGCCTTTCAGACAGTCACACAGAGATATACACACAGAGGCAATCACACAGAGATATACACACACAGAGAGTCACACACAGAGATATATACACGCACACACAGTCACACAGAGAGATATATACACACACACAGAGTCACACACGCAGGTAGTCACACACACACAGACAGTCAGAGAGATATACACGCAGAGACAGACACACACACACAGGCAATTGGAGAGAGATGTACACACACAGACAGATAGTCACAGAGACACACACAGACAGGTAGTCGCAGAGAGAGACACACAGACAGACAGCCCCAGAGAGAGATATACACACACATGCAGTCACACACACACACACACACACACACACACACACACACACATACATAGGCAGACAGTCACAAAGAGATATATACACAGAGACAGACAACCACACAGTGAGAGAGACACACAGTCACAGAGAGAGAGACACAGTACCAGAGAGAGAGAGACACACACACACACAGTCAAAGAGAGAGAGACACACACAAACAGTCACAGAGGGAGACACACAGAGAGACAGTTAGAGAGAGAGAGACACAGACAGACTGTCACAGAGATTCACACACAGACAGTTATAGAGGCACACACAGAGACAGACACACACAGAGAGACACACCCAGAGAGATAGTCACAGAGATGGACATAGAAACACACATCCACAGTCACAGAAAGAGACACACACACAGTCACAGAGAGACACGCACAGTCACAGAGAGAGACACACACACAGTCACAGAGGCAGTCACAGAGAGAGAGAGACACACACAGTCACAGAGAGAGACACACACACAGTCACAGAGAGAGACACACACACAGTCACAGAGGCAGTCACAGAGAGAGAGAGACACACACAGTCACAGAGAGAGAGACACACACAGTCACAGAGGCAGTCACAGAGAGAGAGAGACACACACAGTCACAGAGAGAGACACACACACAGTCACAGAGAGAGAGACACACACAGTCACAGAGACAGTCACAGAGAGAGAGACACACACACAGTCACAGAGAGAGAGAGAGAGACACACACACAGTCACAGAGAGAGAGAGACACACACAGTCACAGAGAGAGACACACACACAGTCACAGAGGCAGTCACAGAGAGAGAGACACACACAGTCACAGAGAGAGAGAGACACACACAGTCACAGAGAGAGAGACACACACAGTCACACAGAGAGAGACACACACACAGTCACAGAGACAGTCACAGAGAGAGAGACACACACACACAGTCACAGAGAGAGAGAGAGACACACACACACGGTCACAGAGAGAGACAGTCACACACACACAGTCACAGACACACACAGTCACAGAGAGAGACACACACACAGTCACAGAGAGACGCACACAAACACAAAGAGACAGTCACAGAGAGAGAGACACACACACAGTCACAGAGGCAGTCACAGAGAGAGAGACACACACAGTCACAGAGAGAGACACACACACAGTCACAGAAAGAGAGACACACACAGTCACAGAGAGAGACACACACACAGTCACAGAGAGACGCACACAAACACAAAGAGACAGTCACAGAGAGGTGCACACAGACAGTCACACTCAGAGAGACACACAGACACACACTCACATACAGACGACTCTCACATAGACACTCACACACACACTCTCACCCAGACACACTCACCCAGACACACTCACATAGATACTCTCACACACAGACACACACACACTCTCACCCAGACACACTCACACAGACACTCTCACACACAGACACACACACACTCTCATACACACACACTCACACACAACCTCACACACGTACACTCACACACACACACACACACATAGACACTCACACACATACACTTTCACACAGACACACACAGACACTCTCACACACACATACACTCACAGACAGACACACACATACACACTAATACACAGACACTCTCACACACACATTCACACATAGACACTCACACACACACTCACACACATACACTCACACTCTCACAGACAGATGCACACACTCACACACAGACACACACACACAGACACTCACATTGTCACAGACAGACACACACACACTCTCACAGACAGACACACACACACACACACACTCTCACAAACAGACACTCTCACACACAGACACTCACACACACTGTCACACACAGACACTCTCACACACTGTCACACACACACTGTCACACACTGTCACACACAGATACTCTCACACACACTGTCACACAGAGACACACTCTCACACACACACTCACACACACTGTCACACATAGATACTCGCACACACTGACACTCACACACACACTGTCACGCACACTCTCACACACACTGTCACATACAGATACTCAGACACACTGTCACACACACACACTCTCACACACACACAGACACACAAACACAGACTGTCTCACACACACAGAGACTGTCACACACTCACACAGACTGTCACACACTCACACGGACTGTCACACACTCACACAGACTGTCACACACTCACACAGTCTGTCACACACTCACACAGACTGTCACACACTCACGCAGACTGTCACACACTCACACAGACTGTCACACACTCACACAGACTGTCACACACACACACACAGACTGTCACACACACACTCACACAGACTGTCACACACTCACACAGACTGACACACACTCACACAGACTGACACACACTCACACAGACTGACACACACTCACACAGACTGACACACACTCACACAGACTGTCACACACACACTCACACAGACTGTCACACACTCACACAGACTGTCACACACTCACACAGACTGTCACACACACACACAGACTGTCACACACTCACACAGACTGTCACACACTCACACAGACTGTCACACACTCACACAGACTGTCACACACTCACACAGACTGTCACACACTCACACAGACTGTCACACACACACACCACACACCACACAGACTGTCACACACACCACACAGACTGTCACACACTCACACAGACTGTCACACACTCACACAGACTGTCACACACTCACACAGACTGTCACACACTCACACAGACTGTCACACACTCACACAGACTGTCACACACTCACACAGACTGTCACACACACACACACAGACTGTCACACACTCACACAGACTGTCACACACTCACACAGACTGTCACACACTCACACAGACTGTCACACACTCACACAGACTGTCACACACTCACACAGACTGTCACACACTCACACAGACTGTCACACACTCACACAGACTGTCACACACTCACACAGACTGTCACACACTCACACAGACTGTCACACACTCACACAGACTGTCACACACTCACACAGACTGTCACACACTCACACAGACTGTCACACACTCACACAGACTGTCACACACACACACAGACTGTCACACACACAGACTGTCACACACACACACAGACTGTCACACACACACACAGACTGTCACACACTCACACAGACTGTCACACACACACACACACACAGACTGTCACACACACACACAGACTGTCACACACTCACACAGACTGTCACACACTCACACAGACTGTCACACACTCACACAGACTGTCACACACACACACACACCACACAGACTGTCACACACACACACAGACTGTCACACACTCACACAGACTGTCACACACACACACACACACAGACCGTCTGACGCTCTGCAGCGCTGTGGGATTCGCAGTGATACGGAGCTGTCGCGAGGAATGTGGCGCTGCTCTGAACTCCGCCTCAGAACCAACACTGTCTGTAGCCATTGCGCTGTTTGTTGAAGCTCTTACCTGAAGCTCTGTGTGTGTTGTGTGTGTGTGTTGTGTATTGTGTATGTGTTGTGTGTGTTGTGTGTGTGTGTTGTGTATGTGTTGTGTGTGCTGTGTATGTTGTGTGTGTGTGTTGTGTATGTGTTGTGTGTGCTGTGTATGTTGTGTGTGTGTGTTGTGTATGTGTTGCGTGTGCTGTGTATGTTGTGTGTATGTTGTGTGTGTGTTGTGTGTGTATGTTGTGTGTGTGTATGTTGTGTGTGTGTGTTGTGTATGTGTTGTGTGTGCTGTGTATGTTGTGTGTGTGTTGTGTGTGTGTGTTGTGTGTGTGTTGTGTGTGCTGTGTATGTTGTGTGTTGTGTGTGTATGTTGTGTGTTGTGTGTGTGTTGTGTGTGTATGTTGTGTGTGTATGTTGTATGTTGTGTGTGTGTATGAGCCGCTTCTTTCACTGTGTGGCTCTCAGCGCTGCGGCGGCTCTGTGTCTCAGTCCCTCCCTCTCTCTCTGCCCAAACTTCACAGCGCTGCGTCTACTTCCCTCTGCAGTGTGTGTGTGTGTGTGTCAGTGTCTGTGTGTGTGTGTTTATTATGCCTGTGTGTGTGTGTGTGTGTCAGTGTCTGTGTGTGTGTGCGTGTTACTGTGTGCATGTCTGACTGTGTGTCTCAGTGTGTGTGTGTGTGTGTGTGTGTGTTACTGTGTGCATGTCTGTCTGTGTGTCTCAGTGTGTGTGTGTGTGTGTGTGTGTTACTGTGTGCATGTCTGTCTGTGTGTCTCAGTGTGTGTGTGTGTTACTGTGTGCATGTCTGTCTGTGTGTCTCAGTGTGTGTGTGTGTTACTGTGTGCATGTCTGTCTGTGTGTCTCAGTGTGTGTGTGTGTCTGTGTATGTGTGTGTGTTACTTTGTGCATGTCTGTCTGTGTGTCTCAGTGTGTGTGTGTGTTACTGTGTGCATGTCTGTCTGTGTGTCTCAGTGTGTGTGTGTGTTACTGTGTGCATGTCTGTCTGTGTGTCTCAGTGTGTGTGTGTGTCTGTGTATGTGTGTGTGTTACTGTGTGCATGTCTGTCTGTGTGTCTCAGTGTGTGTGTGTGTGTTACTGTGTGCATGTCTGTCTGTGTGTCTCAGTGTGTGTGTGTGTCTGTGTATGTGTGTGTGTTACTTTGTGCATGTCTGTCTGTGTGTCTCAGTGTATGTGTGTGGTGTGTTACTTTGTGCATGTCTGTCTGTGTGTCTCAGTGTGTGTGTGTTACTGTGTGCATGTCTGTCTGTGTGTCTCAGTGTGTGTGTGTGTTACTGTGTGCATGTCTGTCTGTGTGTCTCAGTGTGTGTGTGTGTCTGTGTGTGTGTGTGTTACTGTGTGCATGTCTGTATGTGTGTCTCAGTGTGTGTGTGTGTCTGTGTGCGTCTGTGTGGGTGTCTTAGTGTGTGTGCATGTCTGCCTGTGTGTCTCAGTGTGTGTGAGTGTCTCAACAACAACAACAACAAGATTCCATTTATAAAGCGCCTTTCACGTCAGGAGGACGTCCCAAGGCGCTGCACAGTTGGGTCATGACCCGAGCAGGGGGGAAATGGTCAGGGTGAGGGGAGGGAAGGGAGGGAGCGAGGAGGGGGGAAATGGTCAGGGGGAGGGGAGGGAGGGAGCGAGGAGGGGGGAAATGGTCAGGGTGAGGGGAGGGGAGGGAGGGAGCGAGGAGGGGGGAAATGGTCAGGGTGAGGGGAGGGAAGGGAGGGAGCGAGGAGGGGGAAGAGAGTCGAGAGGGGAGCTGAAGGCACGGTCAAATGCCTTTTGAAAATCTAGATAAACTACATCTACTGTACTACCTTCATCCACCCTCTCAGTCACTTCATCCAAAAATTCTATTAGGTTTGTCAGACACAATCTGCCTTTAACAAATCCGTGTTGACTGTCCTTTATTAAACCATATTTTTCTAAGTGAGAATTTATATTGTCCCGGATTATAGTCTCCAGAAGTTTCCCTCCTACTCATGTTAGACTGACTGGCCTGTAGTTCTCAGGTTTATCCTTCTGCCCCTTTTTGTACAGGGGCGTAACATTTGCAACCTTCCAGTCCTTTGGCACCACTCCAGTGTCCAAAGAGGATTGAAAGATTGTGGCCAGAGTCTCCGCTATTTCCACCCTTGCTTCCCTCAGTAACCTAGGATGCATCCCATCCGGACCAGGTGACTTATCTATGGTGAGCACCAACAGCCTTTTTAGTACCTCCTCTCCGTTGATTTTTCATCGAATCATAGAATCATACAGCACAAAAAGAGGCCATTCGGCCCATCGAGTCTGTGCCAGCTCTTTGAAAAGAACAATGTAATGTCAACCCCACTCCCCAGCTCTTTCCCCATAACCCTACAAACCCGTCCTCCTCAAATACCCGTCCACCGCGTTTTTAAAAGTTGTTATTGAATCGGCCTCGACCGCCCTTTCAGGCAATGCGTTCCAGATTCGAAAAACTCGCTGCGTGAAAAAATGTCTTCTCACCTCCCCTCTGCTTCTTTTAGAAACCATTTTAAATCTGTGACCTCGAGTTACCGACACACCGACCAGTGGAAACAGTTTTTCCCTTTCTAACCTATCAAATCCCCTCATGATTTTGAAGACCTCTATTAGGTCTCCTCGTAACCTTCTTTGCTCCAATGAGAATAATCCTCGCCTCTCTAGCCTTTCCTCATAATCAAGGTCCCTCATTCCTGGTACCATTCTTGTAAATCTCCTCTGCACCCTTTCCAATGCCTTAACATCCTTCCTATAGTGCGGTGCCCAGAACTGGGCGCAGTATTCTAACTGAGGCCTAACCAGTGTTTTATATAAATTAATCATAACCTCTGACTCTTGTACTCTATGCCCCTATTTATAAAGCCTAGTATCCCATATGCCCTTTTTACAGCCTTATCTACCTGTCCTGCCACCTTCAAGGATTCATTTACCTGCACCCCCAGGTCTCTCTGTTCCTTCACCCCCCTTAACATTGTATTACCAGCCTGTATTGCCTCCCCTCATTCTTTCTACCAAAATGCATTACCTCGCATTTCTCCACATTGAAATTCATCTGCCATGTGTCTGCCCATTTTACCATTCTGTCTATGTCTTCCTGCAGTTGGCTCCTATCCTTCTCACTGTTTACCACCCGACCTAACTTTGTGTCGTCCGCAAACTTGGAAATGGTACTTGCTATACCCAAGTCCAGATCATTTATGTATATTAAGAAGAGCAGTGGTCCTAATGCCGATCCCTGGGGAACGCCACTGTACACTTCCCTCCAGTCAGAAAAGCAGCCGTTCACCACAACTCTCTGCTTTCTGGCTCCCAGCCGGTTCTGGATCCGCTGCCACTGTTCCTTTTATACTATGGGCTTCTATTTTTCTTACAATTCTTTTATGTGGCACTTTGTCAAATGCCTTTTGAAAGTCCATATAAACTATATCTACTGCACTACCTTTATCCACACTCTCCGTTACCTCATCGAAAAATTCTATCAGATTTGTTAGACAAGATTTGCCTTTAACAAATCCGTGTTGGCTGTCCTAATTAACCCATATTCTTCTAAGTGAAGATTTATTCTGTCCCGGATTACAGTCTCCAGGAGTTTCCCCACTACTGGAGTCCTGTAGCTCAGTGGTTAGAGCACTCGCTTTGCAAGTGAGAGACCTGAGTTCAATTCCAGGCAGAGGGCGAAACCTTGGGCAAGTTTCCTTACTCCACACACAGAGCCTAATAATAATCCCTCCAAAACAAAAACAATAATAAATTGGTCATTTTCAATCTATGACTGTTTGTGGGACATTGCTGTGTGCAATTGGCTGCCGCGTTCGCCCACAAATATACAGTCAATTCATTTTACAGTATATTCTGTGAAGCGCTTTGGGACGTCCTCCCGACGTGAAAAGCGCTATATCAAATGCAAGGATTATTATTATTATTATTACTGATGTTAGGCTGACAGGCCTGCAGTTCCCAGGTTTGTCCTTCTGTCCCTTTTTGTACAGGGGAGTCACATTGGCCACTCTCCAGTCCTCTGGCACCACTCCTATGTCCAATGAAGATTGAAAAATTGTAGCCAAAGCTTCCGCCATTTGTACCCGTGCCTCCCATAGTACCGTTGGCTTCATCCTGTCCGGACCGGGCGAATTATCTACCCTCAGCGCAGTCAACCTTTTCAGTACTTCCTTTCTGTTTATACTTATCCTATCCATTTTCTCTACCCTCTCCTCTGATACTGCAGCATTTGGTGCATCCACTTCTTTTGTGAAGACAGATGCAAAGTACTCGTTCAATACATCAGCTATGCCCTCTGTCTCCACAATAAGATTTCCCCCTTGGTCCTTAATTGGCCCCACCCTACCTTTGACTAACCTTTTTTTTCTTGATATGTTTGTAAAATATTTTAGGATTCCCTTTAATGTTACCCGCTAACTTTTTTTTGTATAATTTTTTAGCCCCTCTTATTTCCTTTTTCAGTTGTCTTCTGTACTTCCTATATTCTATTTGGTTGTCTTCTGTATCTTGGGTTTGACATTTATCATACGCCTCCTTTTTCTGCTTCATTGTAGACACAATTACCTTCGTCATTCAGGGTGGTTTGGATGCCCTACTTTTCTTTTGTGGGAATATATTTGTTCTGTCCCCGAGCTATCTCATCCTTGAAGACTTCCCACTGCTCTTTAGTTGTTTTACCTGCCAATCTTTCTTTCATATCCAATTTCTGTTCACACGCCTGTGATATTGTGGCATTGGTTGCATCACCGTTTTTGAAGATATTTGCAAAGTACTTATTTAGTACATCAGCCTCTGCCTCAACAAGAAGATTTCCACTGGGGTCCCTAATTGGACCCACCCTACCTTTGACTAACCTTTTACTCTTGATATGCTTATAAAATACCTTAGGGTTCCCTTTTATGTTTCCTGCTAATCTTTTCTCGTACAATCTCTTCGCCCCTTTTTCTTCCCTTGTCACTTCTCCTCTGTACTTCCTATATTCTATTTGATTATCCTGTGTGTTTTGGACCTGACATTTGTCATTAGCCTCCTTTTTATGTTTTATTTTAGTCATCCAGGGAGGTTTGACTGTCTTACCTTTCCCCTTTGTGGGAATGTATTTGCTCTCTCCCCAAATTATCTCCTCCTTGAAGGCTTCCCATTGTTCATTTGCTGTCTATCTGCCAATCTTTCTTTCCAGTCTATCTTGGCCAGGTCCCTTTTTAGCTCACTGAAATTAGCCCACTTCCAGGTGAGGGTCTTTACCTTTGATTGATTGTTGTCCTTTCCCATAACTATTCTAAACCTAATGATATTGTAATCACTGTTATCCAGATGCTCCCGGTTTGGTAATCACTTGCATAAGGTATTGGGAGTAATCCCGAGATCACCACCATTGAGGTCCTGCTTTTTAGCTTCTTCCCAAGCTTCTGATATTCTCCCTGTAGGGTCTCAGGCCTTTTATCACCTACATCACGGATCCCAACATAGACAGACCACAACTTCTGGATTTTTCCCTTCCCCCTGTAGTATATTTTGCACCTGTTCCATGGCGTCATGTACCCTGACCCCAGGGAGGCAGCATACCATGCGCGAGTCCCGTCTTTTATGGCAGAAACTCCTGTCTATCCCTTTAACTGTTGTATCACTGATAACAACAGCGTTGGCATTTTTCTCCTTGTCCCCCTGAACATCCATTACCTTTTGACTCTTCTCGCCAGAGGCTTCCTCACTGGTATCCAGTACCGAGAACCGGTTTGTGAATGCCACACTCTTAGGGGATTTCTGTACTGCCTGTTCTTTTTTTGCTCCACGTCGAATGGTCACCCACTCACCCTTCTTCTGAGCCCTCTGTGTAGCTGGGGTGACCACCTCCTGATCTCTCTGTGGCTGTGGGGTGACCACCTCCTGATCTCTCTGTGGCTGTGGGGTGACAACCTCCTGATCTCTCTGTGACTGTGGAGTGACCACCTCCTGAACTCTCTGTGGCTGTGGGGTGACCACCTCCTGATCTCTCTGTGGCTGTGGAGTGACCACCTCTTGAAAAGTTTGATCCATAAATTCTTCAGCCTCCTATAGCCTATGTAGTGACTGTAGCCGCTCCTCAAGCTCAGCGACCCTGAGCTCAAGCTCAAGCAGCCGGTGGCACTTCCTACACACGTGTTTGTCCAGAACACATGAACCATCCTGGAGTTCCCATATGGCACACAGTGTGCATGAAATGAGTCTCAGCTGCCCTGTCAGATTTTCAGACATGTTTTGTAATATATCTTGCCATACTCTTTGGCTCTCATCAACATCTAAAATCTCACGGCTCTCACCTCCTCCACCTACTCAACCGCCCCCTAAAACTCTCCGAACCCGTACGCAACCTAGCGTCAAGTTCGACCCCCAATTATCCTCCCTCCCCCACATCCAGTCCCTCACCAGCACTGCCTTCTACCACCTCCGACGCATTGCCTGTCTCTGCCAATACCTCTCCCCAAAAGCCGCTAAAACCCTGGTCCATGCCTTTGTCACCTCTTAGCTGGACTGACAGGCGCTGACAGCATCAGCATCCAAGGCTGCACACTGCACCTCTCAAAGCAAGTCAGGAACCTCGGCGTTCTGTTCGACCCTGAGCTGTCCTTTCTTCCTCATATCTGCACCACAACTGGCACCTCCTTCCACCCCCAGAGGATCGAATTCAAGATCCTCATCCTCACCTACAAGGCCATTCACGGCCTTGCTCCCTCCTACCTCTCCGACCTACTATTCCCCTACTTACCTGCCCGTACCCTCCATTCCTCTGGCTCCGGTCTGCTCCACATCCCCCGCCCCAACCGCCCTACCATCGGTGGCCGGGCCTTCAGCCTCTCAGCCCCGAGGCTCTGGAACTCCACCCCCAGTGCCTTCGCCGCTTCCTCCCTTTCCTCCTTCAAGGCCGGTCTCAAGACCTTTCTCTTTGACCGTGCCTTCAGCTCCCCTCTCGACTCTCTACCCCCTCCTCGCTCCCTCCCTTCCCTCCCCTCACCCTGACCATTTCCCCCCTGCTTGGGTCCCGACCCAACTGTCCAGCGCCTTGGGACGTCTTCCCGACGTGAAAGGCGCTTTATAAATGAAATCTTGTTGTTGTTGTTGGACTATTCAAATGCCCTCCTCGCCGGTCTTCCATCCACTACCATACATAAAATCAAAATCATTCAAAACTCTGCTGCCCGCATTCTCACCCGCACGAAACTCCGCTCCCCGATCACCCCAGTCCTTGCCAGACTGCACTGGCTGCCTATCCCAGAGAGGATCGATTTCAAGATGCTCACCCTTGTATTCAAGTCCCTGTACTCCTCTGCACCTCCCTACTTCTGTGACCTCCTCTCTCCTCAAAACAGTACCCGTTGCCTTCGTTCATCCAGGTCTGGCCGCCTCCTTGTCCCCCAAGTCTTCTGCCTCACCCTCGGCGGCCGTGCCTTCAGCCACTATGCCCCAAGGCTCTGGAACTGCCTTCCTCACTCCTTTTGTCTCGCTCCCTCCCTTCCCATTTTCAGAGCTCTGCTAAAGACCTTTCTTTACGACTGCGCCTTTAGTCACCTTCCCACCCCTTCCCCTGGCTCAGTCCCGGAATCCGTTACTGTAAAGCACTCTGAGACGCTGTCTGCTGTGGAGAGCGCTATATAAATCCAAGTTGTTGTTGTTGTTATATCTCAATAGGTAAAAACAAGTAATTTCACACCATTTATTCCCTTGCTCACACTCCTTATATACTAAACGCCTTCTCTACACCTACCGCCACAGGAATGTGACCTTTTGTGCAGGTTCTTGCGGGTTTTGTTTCTCCTTTACAAGTTCTCACCTGCACCGTAGTTCCCCCTCTGCACCGAATTCCCACTCTCACCTAATTCCCAAAGAGAATTCTCATTCTGTTCCTCCTCACTCCATTCCCTCGTCATATTCCTGAGCTCATTGCCCATGTCAGTCCAGCTCAGAGCGTGTCAGCCCGGCTCAGAGTGTGTCAGCCCGGCTCAAGAGTGTATCAGCCCAGTTCAGCATGTGTCAGCCCGGCAGTGTCTCCCACGTTCACCTCTGAGTCAGCAGGCTGTGGGTTCAAGTCCCACATTGTGGACTTGGAGTTCACAGTCCTGGTTGATAACAACAATAATAATTCTCTCCTCCAAAAGGCCGTGGATGCTGGATCCATCCACACATTCAAAAGTGAGGTTGATATATTTTTGGTAGGGCAGGGTGGTAAGGGATATGGGGAGAAAACTGGAAATTGGAACGAGGAAGGAAGCAGTACTGGATCTAGTTCTGGGGAATGAAGTGGGGCAAATGGAGCAGGTTTCAATAGGAGAGCATCTGGACAATAGTGATCACAACACCATTAGGTTTATAGTACTTATGGAAAGGGACAAGGAACAATCAAAGGTGAAAATACTCAACTGGAAGAGGACTAATTTCATTGAGCTAAAAAAGGGTCCTAGCCAAGGTGGACTAGAAAGAAAGATTGGCAGGTAAAACAGCTAACGAGCAATGGGAAGCCTTCAAGGAGGAGATATTTCGGGGACAGAACAAATATATTCCCACAAAGGGGAAAAGATAGGGCATTTAAACCTCCCTGGATGAATAAGGAAATTGGGATTAAAATAAAACAGAAAAAGGAGGCTTATGATAAATGTCAGGTACAAAATATAGAAGATATTCAAATAGAATATAGAAAGTACAGGGGAGAACTGAAAAGGAAATGAGAGGGGCAAAGAGATTGTATGAGAAAAGATAAGTGGGTAACATAAAAGGGAACCCTAAGGCATTTTATAAGCATATCAAGAATAAAAGGTTAGTCATAGGTAGGATGGGACCAATTAGGGACCAAAGAGGAAATCTTCTTGTGGAGGCAGAGGACGTGGCTGATGTACTGAATGTGTATTTTGCATCTGTCTTCACAAAAGAAGAGGATGCAGCCAATGCCACCGTATTGGAGGAGAGGGTAGAGAAATTGGATAAGATAAGAATTAACCGAGAGGAGGTACTAAAAAGGTTGGTGCTCAAGGTGAATAAGTCACTCAGTCCGGACAGGATGCATCCTAGGTTACTGAGGGAAGCAAGGGTGGAAATAACAGAGGCTCTGGCAACAAATTTTCAATCCTCCTTGGGCACTGGGTGGTGCTAGAAGACTGGAGGGTTGTAAATGTTACTCCCCTGTACAAAAAGGGGCAGAAGGATAAACCCGGGAACTACAGGCCAGTCAGGCTAACTTCTATAATCCTATAATTCTATAATCCGGAACAAAATAAATTTTCACTTAGAAAAATATGGGTTAATAAAGGACAGCCATCACCGATTTGTTAAACCTGACAGAGTTTTTTGATGAAGTAACGGAGAGAGTGGATGAAGGTCCTGCAGTTGATGTAGTTTATATGGATTTTCAAAAGGCATTTGATTAAGTGCCACATAAGAGACTTGTGAGCAAAATAGAATCCCACAGTATTAAAAGGACAGTGGCAGCGGAGTGTCTGGGAGACAGAAAGCAGAGAGTGGTGGTGAACGGTTGTTTTTCTGACCGGAGGGAAGTGAGCAGTGGTGTCCCCGAGGGTCAGGATTGGGGCCACTGCTGTTTTTGATCTATAAATGACCGGGACTTGGGTACAGGGAGTACAATTTCCAAGTTTGCAGATGATACTAAGTTAGGAAAAGTAGTAAACAGTGAGGAGGACAGTAATAGACTGCAAATGGACATAGACAGACTGGTAACATGGGCAGACAGGGGCAGATGAAGATTAATGTGGAGTAATGTGAAATGATGCATTTTGGGAGGAAGAATGAGGAGAGACAGTATACGCTGATGGTACAATCTTAAAGGGGTGAAGGAACAGAGAAACCTGAGGGTTCATATAGGTAAATCTTTGAAGGTGGCAGCACAGGTACACAAAGCTGTTAGAAAGGCAAACGGGATACTTGGCTTTATATATGGGCATAGAATACAAAAGTCAGGAAGTTATGATGAATCTTTATAAAACACTGATTAGGCCTCAGCTGGAGACTGTGTTCAGTTCCGGGCCCCACACTTTAGGAAGGATGTGAAGGCATTGGAGAGTGTGCAAAGGAGATTTACCAGGATGGTACCGGGAATGAGGGACTTCAGTTATCAGGAGAGTCTAGAGAAGCTGGGATTATTCTCCTTGGAGCAGAGAAGGTTAAGAGAAGCTTTAATAGAAGTTTTGAAAATTATGAGGGGTTTCGATAGGGTGAACAAGGAGAGACTATTTCCACTGGAGTTGGGTCGGTAACCCAAGGGCACCGATTTAAAATAGTTGTTAAAAGAAACAGAGGGGAGATGAGGAGAATTTTTTTAATACAGTCAATTGTTCGGATCTGGAACGCATTGCCTGAAAGGATGGTGGAAGCTGATTCAATAACTGTTTTTAAGAGAGATGTAAGTAATTAATTGGAGAGCACAAGTTTGCAGGGATATTGGGAGAGAGTGAAGGAGTGAGATTGAATTGGATAGCTCTTTTCGAAGAGTCAGCACAGACTCGATGGACCAAACGGCCTCCTTTTGTGCTGTATAATTCTATGATTCTATGATGGTCTTGCTCCCTCCTACCTCTGTGATCTAACCCCCTACCATCCTGCCTGCTCCTTCCGCTCAGTGGGCCCTGGCCTGTTTCACGTTTACCACCTCGCCCGCCCCAATTAGAACTCCATCCCGCAGTACCTCCGCCTCCTTCAAGACCCATCCCAAGACCCTCTTCAACGGTGCTTTCAATCACTCTGCTTCTCCCCCTGCCCTCCACCATCCCCAATCCCAACCCCCAGCTCGGGTCCAAAACTCTGACTGTCCAACGCCTTGGGACATCCTTCTGATGTGAAAGGCGCTATACAAATATAATTTTGTTGTTGTTAAATCAGTGTTTAGTTTCCGGTAGCTACTGTGTGGCAATCGTCACAAGTGGTGAGCGAGGCCGGATTAATGGAATCATTCAAAAGGGAACAGGATACAGAATGGATCAATCAAACAAGAGATGTGAAAATTGCTGGGAAATACACTTAATAAAAGCAAGTCAAAGGTCAGTGGCCTGGGACTGGCCAGAGATCTGTGTCTGTGCAGAACATTTGATTGTTTTATTTGATTGATTGTTTCATTATGAATCTGCTGTGAGACGATGCGTTGAGATCAGGACCTGTTCAGCAGCTTTATAATACAACAACAACCAAATTACATTTATAGAGCGCCTTTCAAACCTGGAGGACGTCCCAAGGCGTTGGACAGTCAGAGTTTTGGACCGAGCTGGGGGTCAGGATTGGAGAGGGTGGAGGGCGTAATAGAATTAAAATAGAATTATAATAATAATAATCCTTGCATTTGATAATATAATAATAATCGTTGGATTTGATCATCACATCATCAAGACATCTGAAAGTGTTTCACAGATACACTGTACAGTATAGTGATTGTGTGTTTTGTGAGTGAAACGCGTCAGTCAATTGCGCACAGCAGTGTCCCACAAACAATCCGTGGATTGAAGTAACCATATTATTATTTTTGGAGGGATTATTAACCCCGGAAAGCGATCCACCAATCAAGTAACAACTGTATTCCTACTTACTTTATGTAAACAGAGGTGTGTATGTGTGTGGAGGAAGGAAACCTGTGTGTTTGGCGCTGCCCAGGCCTCCAGCCCCGCCCGTCCCTCTCGCCCTCTCGCCCTCTCTCCCTCTCGCCCGCCCTCTCGCCCTCTCTCCCTCTCGCCCGCCATCTCGCCCGCCCTCTCGCCCTCTCTCCCTCTCGCCCTCTCTCCCTCTCGCCCTTCGCCTCGCCCGCGCCCCCTCTCGCCCGTCGCCGCCCCTCTCTCCTCTCGCCCGCTCTCTCCCTCGCCCGCCTCTCGCCCGCCTCTCTCGCCCACTCGCCGCCTCTCTCCTCTCGCCCGCCCGCCCTCTCGCCCACTCGCCCGCCCTCGCCCTCTCGCCCGCCCTCTCGCCCTCTCGCCCGCCCTCTCGCCCACTCGCCCGCCCTCTCGCCCTCCTCGCCCGCCCTCTCTCGCCGCCACGCCGCCCTGCCCCGCCCTCGTCGCCCGCCCGCCTGCCTCTTTCGCCCG
>NW_024704753.1:10000319-10185085 GCF_018977255.1 Callorhinchus milii
CCCCATCACCTCCCACCTCTGAGTGTCCTCTCCTCCCTTAACCTCAGCCTCCATATCAACTCCCCGTCCACATCCATCCTCGACCTTGTCATCAATCATGACCTTGATATGTTTTTCTTATTATTATTTTTCTTCTCTTTTCCTATTTTCAGGTCTCTGCTGAAGAATTTTCTTTCCGACCACACCTTTTGGTCACCTTCCTCCCCCTCCCCCTGGCTCGGCCCCGGGATCCGTTACTGGGAAGCGCTCTGAGACGCCGTCCAGCATGGAGGGCGCTATACAAATCCAAGTTGTTTTTGTTGTTGTTGTTGTCTTTGTTCTTTCCATCACAGAAACGGTCATATCTGACCATTTTCGCATCTCCCTCTCCTCTCACATCTCTCTTTCCCCACCAAGCCCTCACCCAACCCTCAAACCGTGTCCTAAAAAATGGCTTCTCATCCTCGGACCTCCTCTTGCTCTCAGTGATCACCATACAGCCATCAAGCTGCAAAACAGCCATATCTCTTCCACTGCCAATTCCCTTCCCTCAAACAGGCCCACACTGCCTTCTCCTCCCAGGCGGTCCTAAAACCCCAAATAATCCCAACTCCTGTTCTTCAGGACATCACCTTCTCCATGGCCCCAAGGGGTGGGAGATTCTGGACACATGCTCAGTGCGGCGTGTGACAGGACAGAGCCTTGTGATAATAATAATCCTTGCATTTGATATAGTGCCTTATCACATCTTCGAGACGTCTCAAAGCGCTTCACAGAATATACTGTAAAGTGGAGTGACTGTATACATTGCAGGCGAAATGTGGCAACCAATTGTGCACAGCAGTGTCCCACAAACAATCGTGGATTTAGTGACCAAATTAATATTACTTTTTAAAAACATTTTTTTGAAGGAATTATTACACCCGGAAAAGCGATCTGCCAATCGACTAACAAGGTCTGCAAGTGCTTCACAGGGAATTGCTACCCTGTGAGGCACTTTCATGTGTAGTGACTGTGTCTGCAGACAAACACTGGACATTGGCTATCAGCTGCTCTCAAAATGGTTTCAAAATTGGTGGAAACAAATCCAGCTGTGGCCGAACCAGCTACCTGACTACTTTAGTTTTTTTACATAATAAACCTGGTATCCAGTCGCTTTCTTTCGACAATAGACATCTTTACCAGCTGAGACAATTTTTCCTCCCACTGTTAAAGTTTTCTCTTTGTGAAGCCCTCAGGCTCTGTTACTCCCTTTGAAGCTTTAACATTTGGGGTTCAGTCCTTTGGCAAGAGTCGCAATGTGCTCGTCAGCCTTTCCAACTCTTCCCTCCACAAGCTACAGATTATTTAGAACTCTGCAGCTCATGTCTTCTCTCGCATCAGGCTCTGTGACCCCATTACCACCCCCCCCCCCCCCCTCGCCTGGCTCCACTGGCTCCCCATCCCCAGAAATCCTTATCCTCACTTTCAAAGACCTCCATGGCTTTGCTCCTTTCCACCCTGTGACTTTAATCCCCTACAAGCCTGTCTGCTCCCTCTGGCCTGCTCTATGTCCCCGCCCTGCCCACCCCACCATTGGCGGTCGGGCCTTCATCCTTTCTGCTCTATGAAGAGGAGAGGGCTGGCCTCTTTATCGTAGTGCACTGCTGAGGAGTGCTGCATTGTCAGAGGTGCGTTGCTCTGTCAGCTCCTGTTCAGGTGCCATTAATGATTCTATGACAAAGCTGACCAACAATGTGTTTGTGGCACTTTACTGTGTGTAAATTAGCTGCTGACAGATAGTCACTGCACTTGCTGGTTATTCCATGTGAAGCCTTTCGAGACCCTTTGCAGTTGTTGGTGTGTATCAAATGAACGTTTATTATTAAATATAACTTGTGGTGAGAAAGAGAATTTGAGCAGTGAGCAGCTGATTAGACCTATTGCTTTATGTCACTGTACAGCTGCAGCAGCCAAACCTGTGCTTGCTCCCCACTGGAGTTCTCTAATCCCATTCCCTGCTCTCTCCCCATCATGTCTGTACTGGTGCTCGTTCCCCACTAGAGCTCTCTACTGTAAACTGATTTCCTGTTGTTTGAACAAAGAAATGAGATTGGAGGAGAGAGCTTTAGTGGGAGCTGGTACAGACATGGTGTGCAATGATCTCTGATTGTGTGATGTGCTGACCTATGAGTAAGAGCTGTGTTACTGGCTTACAGGACAAATCCCTGTGGATGTTTCTGGAGAGCATGGCTTGTGGCGAGTGGCCCACACAGAATGGTAAGATCTAACCTATTCTGGAGCTATTACGTGGCTGATCTGTTAACTTGTGGGCATCATTGTGGGCAACTCTCACTGGCCATCAATATTCAGCAGCATGGTTTGCAACCAATTACTTTGGTGCTGAGAGTGGGGGTCAGGGTCTGTGAATGACTGTCGCTGTGTTTGGGGAGAGTGATGGGCAGGCAACAATAACAAATTACATTTGTATAGGGCCTTTTGTTTCGGAAGTCCAAAGGCGCTGGACAGTCAAGGATTAGCACCCAAGCTGGGGGTGGGATCAGGAGGGGTGGAGGGTGGTATCGCAGGCGCTGTCAGAGAGGAATCTCTTGAGAAGGGGCTTGAAGGAGGCAAGGGAGGGAGTGAAGTGGAGGGACTGTGGGATGGAGTTCCAAAGGGAGAGGGGCTGAAGGCCTGACTGCCGATGGTGGGGGACATGGAACAGGTGTGACTGTGTATTTTATGGGTGAAAATACCCCCAAAATTGTGCTCGGGGGATGTTAGGGGGGTGGGTTCAGTGTGATAGGGAGGGACGATGCTGGTGGAGGAAAGTCACAAAGTTGTGGAAAAGGTGGAGCAACTTGTTTGCTCTGGACTGTACTCTGGTTTTCAACTTAAAGTTGCCAGTGAGAACTTGAGGAATTGGGGAGGTTAGGACAATCTCACACACAGAGTGCGTTGAGTATGGAATGCGCTGCCAGGAGCGGTGGATGAAACCAAATCTATACTGGCTTTCAAAAGGAAACTACTGTAGATAGATATCTATAAAGCATTCAGCTCCAGGGGTACGAGGAAAAGGCAGGTAAATGAGACTGAAAGGATTGCTCTTAAAGGAACAGCACAGACACGTTGGGCCAAATGGCCTTCTTTTGTGCTGTGAACATCTATGGTTGTGTGGTACAGCAGAGGAAAGAAGGGATATAAATAAGGAATGGGTAAAGGTATTTGGATAGAGATAAAAAATAAGAAAGGTCATTCTGTTAAGAGTAAACTGGACATCAGCCAACTGGGAAAAAGAAACAGAAGAAGAAATACAGTATGCAGATGTAGAAGGTTAGCAACAATGATAATAATAACTGACATTTGGTGCAGCACCTTTCACATTGAGAGGATGTGCCAAAGGGCTTCACAGAATTTACTGTAAATGTAGTGACTGTGTATTTTGTGGGTGAACACAGCAGCCAATTTGTGCACAGGAGTGTCTCACAAACATGGAGTGAACAATTATTTATTTTTGATTCTGAGTCGAATTACAATTATGTGACATTTTGATGATGTACAGATAGAATGGCAAAGAGGGGAGGAAAGGAGGGTGCGCTGTGAGGAAGGTTTGTGCTCTGACCCGAGGGGAAGCACTGCTTGCTTTAGTGATGAGCAGTGAGGCTGAGGTTAGGGATGTAACGGTACAATACCTAGCGGATAGCGATCAAAGCACAATATAATAATAATACTCCTTACATTTCGGGAGGGTGTCTCAAAGCACCTTACAGAGTTTACTGTAAAGTGTACTGACTATTTTGTGCGTGAACATGGCAGCCATTTTGTGCATAGCAATGGCCCACAATCGTGAAGTGCGTAACCAGTTATTTTCTGGAAATTTTGTGGAACTGTCGGGCAGGACACTGGGAGAAAATCTCCTTCTTTTTAAAGAAGTCATGGGATCATGGGATCCTTAATATCTGCCTGAACAGCAGATACGGTACCTCTGACAATGCTGCACTCCCACCGGAACTGCACTGGAGTTTCAGCGAAGACTATCAGTTCAAAGTCCTAATGTGGAGCTTGAACCCTTAATCTTGCGAGAGTGTTCCTAACCGAGCCAGGCTGACAATTTAGACAAATTTAAAGAGGACAAAGCACCAGGACTGTACCCAAGGATCCTTAAATAAACCAAGGAGGAGATAGCTGAAACACGAGTAGAGATATTTAGGAACTCGGTAGAGAAAGGAATCATGCGAGAGAACTGGACACTGGTAAATGTAATGCCCTAAAGGAGATCAAACTAGTCCAGGTAACTCCAAGCTGAGTCTGTAGTAAAGGATTAAATAATATCTCAAGACTGAGTGAAACTAAAAGCAGCCTGCGTGTATTTAAGAAGGGCAAGTCATGTTTGACCAACCTTACAAAATTCTGTGTAGAAATAACAGATAAAGTAAATACAGGAAATGAGCTTCCAGAAGGCCTTTGTTAAGGTGCCATATAAGAGACTTGTGGCTAAAATCAGGGCTTTGGAGACCTGGGAGAAGCAGCAGAATGGGCTGAGCGATGCAGGAAATAGGAAACAAAGAATCGGAGTAAAGGGCAGAGTATCAGCCCAGCAAGAAGCAGGACGTGGTGTCCACAGGGATCTGTGTAGCACTGATACTGCTCACCATGTACAGAAATGATTTGGACTCAGACACAGGAGGAGTCAAAATTCACATCCACACCAAACTGGGGGGTGTGAATTATGAAGAGGATTGTAAAAAGGTAGAGGAAGACATAAATAGGCTAAAAAAAATGGGCAAAGAGGTAGCAGATGAGGTTTAATGTAGGGAAATGTGAATTAACTTTGGTAAAATACAAAATTACATTTATATAGTGTCTTTCATGTACAAAAGCCCTTGATAATACAGGCTGAGTGGGGGCAAAAAAGGTGGGGAGGGAATAAGGAGGAAGGGATAGGGAGACAGGAGGACACCCTGGGTGGTAGGAACCTGAAAGGAGAAAAGCAAAGCGATCTGGGGATTCAGATTCACCAGACTCTAAAAGTGGCAATTCAGGTGGCCAAAGCCAGAAAGAATGTAAATAGAATCTTTGGCTTTATGTACAGAGGAATGGAGTATAAAAGTAATGTTACATTTAACATGTTAGCTAGTTAGGCCACATTTGGAGAACTGTGCGCTGCTTTGGTCACCACATTATAGGAAGGATATTGTAGTATAAGAGGGAGGACAGCGTATTTACTTTGATGTTCCCGGAGATGATGATAATAATAATAATCCTTGCATTTGATATAGTGGCTTATCACATCTTTGAGACATCTCAAAGCCCTTCACAGAATATACTGTGAAGTGAATTGACTGTATATTTTGTGGGTGAAGCACGGCAGCCAATTGTGCACAGCAGTGTCCTACAAACAGAAGTGGATAGAATAATACAGCTATCGGAAAAAAGTGGACGGGTTGATGCTTTTGTCCTGAGAGAAGAGACGATTCAGAGGGGACCTGATAGAGGGGACACTAATTTTATGAAAGGATTTGATAAGGTGGATATTGATGGGCTGTTTCCAGGTGTAGATGAGATGAGGGTATAAATTTAAGCTTGTTGGCAACAGATCTAACGGAGTTTAGGAGGAACTTCTTCACACAGAGGCTGGTGTGAATGTGGAACTCACTTCCGGGAACTGTGGTTGGAGCGAAAAGCATCCATGTATTTAAGAGAAAACTTGATCTACACTGATTAGGACTGACCCTGTGTTTTATATGAAAACAGTGCATATAACAGATCCGTGTGTGTCTCACTTTCTCTATTTGTGTTTATAACTGTGGTATTTGTGTCTTTCTCTATTTAGGCATATCAGTCTCTATTGTCTGTGCCCTGCCTTATCCCCAAACCACTTGAAATCTTCATATACTGTCTCTCTCTGTAATTATCCAGTGTATTTGTGTGTCTCTGACTTTTTCTGTCTCTATAACTACCTGTTTGTGTCTCACTCTCTGTCTTTCTGTAATTACCTCAGTGTGTCTGTGACTCTACAACTACCTGTGTGTCTGTGTGCCCCCCTGTGTGTGTGTCTCTCTATTCATGTACTTACCTGGATTGGATCTCTCCATGCTACTAGACTGACATTATGACCCTGGTTAGATCGCATGCAAATGTTCACCTGCATCGTAACCCATTTTACGTTTACATGTGAGCTCCGATGTGGATAAGGGGACATGTGGTTATCGGTGTGGATAAGTGGCATTCTCCTGTAATCGAGGTTTTGCAAGACCCTTACATCAAAAGAAAGCGTAATCGGGAGGAGCGAGACAGGCGGCATGAGACAACAGCAGAGCAGTGAGAGCTGGGCCTGCAGAGGCATTCGGCCAAGCTTCGAAAGAAACTTATTATCCGGTATAGTATTTTATATCCTATTTAACATAAGTCAGAAACATTTAAAGGGGCATTCTGTGTTATGTGAATCATGAATATAATAACTAAGGTCTCGTAAAATGCAGCATACTTTCTCACTTTGTATTCTATGTCTCTTGTTATGTAAAGGAGGATTCTACCTTTAAAGTTATATCCCCCTGAATCATAGAATCATAGAATTATACAGCACAGAAGGAGGCCATTCAGCCCATCGTGTCCGTGCCAGCTCTTTGAAAGAACTGTCCAAATTAATCCCACTCCCCTGCGCTTTCCCCATAGCCCCGCAAATTTGCCCTCCTCAACTATCTATCTACTTCTCTCTTTAAATTTGTTAGCGAATTGGCTTCCACCACTCATTCAGGCAATGCAATCCAGATCCGAACAACTCACTGTGTGAAAAAATATCTCTTCACCTCCCCTCTGGTTCTTTTGGCAAGTATTTTAAATCTGTGTCCTCTGGTGACTCACCCCCCAATGGAAACAGTTTCTCCCTGTTCACCCTATCGAATCCCCTCATAATTTTGAACACTTCTATTAAATCTCCCCTTAACCTTCTCTGTTCCAAAGAGAATAATCCTGGCTTCTCCAGCCTCTCCGCATAACTGAAGTCCCTCATTCTTGGTACCATCCTGGTAAATCTCCTTTGCACCCTCTCCAATGCCTTGACATCCTTCCTAAAGTGTGGTGCCCAGAACTGAACACAGTACTGAAACCTAACCAGTGTTTTATAAAGGTTCATCATAACCTCCTTACTTTTGTATTCTATGCCCCATTTATAAAGCCGAGTATCGTGTATGTTTTTTTAACAGCTTTACCTACCTGTCCTACCACCTTCAAAGATTTGCTTATGTGGATCCCCAGGTCCCTCTGTTCCTTCACCCCCTTTAAGATTGTATCATCTAGCTTATATTTATTACCTTGCCTCATTCTTCCTCTCAAAATGCATCACATCACATTTCTCCTTATTAAATTTCATCTGCCATGTGTCCATTTTACCAGTCTGTCTACATCCTCTTACAGTCTGCTACTATCCTGCTCACTGTTTACTACTTTTCCTGGCATTGTATCATCTGTTAACTTGGAAATTGTACTTCTTATACCCAAGTCCGGGTTATTTATACAGATTAAAAAGAGCAGTGGTCCTAATACCAAACCCTTTGGGAAACCACTGCATACTTCCCTCCAATCAGAGAAACAACTGTTCATCAAAACTCTCTGCTTTCAGTCCCCAGCCAATATTGTATCCATGCTGCTATTGTTCCTTTAATACTATGGGCTTCAATTTTTCTAACAAGTCTCTTGTGTGACACTTTATCAAATGCCTCTTGCAAATCCATATAAACGACATCAACTGCAGGACCTTCATCCACCCTCTCCGTTACTTCATCAAAAAACTGTCAGGTTTGTTAGACATGATTTGCCTTTATCTCTGGGTTGGCTGCCCTTTATTAACCCATATTTTTCTAAGTGAAAATTTATTTTGTCCCGGTTTATAGTCTCTAGAAGTTTCCCCACTACTGATGTTAGGCTGACTGGCCTGTAGTTCCCGGGTTTATCCTTCTGCCCCTTTTTGTACAGGGGAGTAACATTTGCAACCCTTCAGTCCTCTGGCACCACTCCAGAGTCCAAGGAAGATTGAAAGATTGTGGCCAGAGACTCCATTATTTCCACCCTTGCTTCCCTCAGTAGCCTAGGATGCATCCCTTCTGGACCAGGTGACTTATCCACTTTGAGCGCTGACAACCTTTTTAATACCTCCTCTTGGTTTATTCTTACCTTATCCAATTTCTTCACCCTCTCCTCCAATACTGTGGCATTGGCTGCATCCTCTTCTTTTGTGAAGACAGATGCAAAGTATTCATTCAGTACGTCACCCATGCCCACTGGCTCCACAAGAAGATTTCCTCTTTGGTCCTTAATTGGACTCACCCTACCTTTCACTAACTTTTTATTCTTTAATGTCACTTTACTGACCTTCAAGGATGGTGGAAGGTAGTAAGAGGAGGGCAGTCGTTGTCGGCTGGTGTTGAGCAGTGTGGAGGGCAGCGCCACAGGCAATGCAAAAGGAGGTCAGAGTTTTGTGCAGGAACACATCCGATAGTGAGGTGTAGATGGTGACTTCTGTACCCAGACCCATGAGTCCTGAATATTGTGCTGCCCCCAGGGTAAGAGACAGACCGGAGAGCTTGTTGAAGCTATTAGAGAGCGAGCGGGCTTCTTGTTGGAACAGATATTGGAGGGAAGAATACGAAGTTAGGAGATAGACTAAGAAGCAGGGCCTGAATTCAACCAGTTCACGTGCCAGTCAGCACATGAACAAACAGATTAGGGAGCAGCCCGAGAGCTGGGGAGGAGGGAGCTTAGCTGCACCACAGGGACGGCTTGAACAGAGGTGGGCTGTGCTGGTTACGGTGGGGAAGATGACCAAAATGTTTGAAGTAATATGGCGACTGGATGGCAAAATTGGGGAGAGTAATTAGAGGATCAACAAAGCTGTTGGGTTCTGAGCTGGGCCAATAGCAAATTGCAGACACAATTTTTGCGCGAAATCCGCAAAAAATAACACTCTTCATAGATTCATGAATATTACGGCACAGAAGGAGGCCATTCGGCCCATCGAGTCTGTGCCGGCTCTTTGACAGAGCAAATCACTTTCACTAACCCCACTCACCAGCTTTCTCCCCATAACCCTGCAAACCCGTCTTCCCCAGATACCTATCCAGTTCTCTCTTAAAAGCTGCTATCGAATTGGACTTCACTATCCTTTCAGGCAGATCATTCCAAATTCAAACAACTCGCTGAGTGAAAACATTTATTCTAACCTCCCCTCTGCTTGTTTTGGTAGATATCTTAAGACTGTGACCACTGGTCACAGACACACCTACCAGCAGAAACAGCTTTTCCTTATCTCGCCTGTCGAAACCTTTCATGATCTTGAAGACCTCTATCAGGTCCCCGCATAACCTTCTCTGCTCTAATGGGAAAATTCCTAACTTCTCCAGCCTGTCCTCATAGCTAAGGTTCCCCATTCCTGGTATCATTCTCGTGAATCTCCTCTGCAGTGCCTTAATGTCCTTCCTGAAGTAAGGTGCCCAGAACTGGATGCAGTACTCCAGCTGAGGCCTAACCAGTGTTTTGTATAGATTAACCATAACCTCCCTGTTCTTATACTCTCTGCCCCTACTAATGAAGCTCAGTACACCAAATGCCTTTTTTACTGCCTTATCTACCTGCCCCGCTACCTTTAATGGTTCGCTTACTTGAACACCCAGATCTAACGTTCAACTCCCTTAAGATTGAGCTACCAAGTCTATATTGCCTCCTATCATTTTTCCTACCTAAGTGTATCACCTCACACTTATCCACATTGAAATCCATCTGCCACATGTCAGCCCATTCCACCATTCTGTGTATGTCTGCTTGCAGTTGGTTACAGTCCTCCTCACTATTTACTACCTTACCTAACTTTGTATCACCTGCAAACTAGGAAATAGTGCTCCCTATGCCCAAGTCCAGATCATTAATATATATTAGAAAGAACAGTGGTCCCAATACCAATCCCTGGGGGCACTGCTGCACACCTCCTTCCATTTCGAGAAACACCCATTAACCACCACCCTCTGCTTTCTGTCACTCATCCAGTTCTTAATGTCCCCTTAATACCGTGAGCCTCTAATTTTTTTATTAATCTCTTATGCGGTACTGTATCAAATCAAATCAAACTGTATTTTGAAATCCATGTATGTGAATAACATCCACCGCATTTCTCTTATCAACCCTCGCAGTCACCTCTTCAAAAAATTTGCCTTTAATAAATCCATGTTGGCTGTCTCTAATTACCTCATGTTCCTCTAAGTAGAGATTTCTTCTGTCCCTTCAAACAACACCCTCCACTAAAACCTGTAACCATGCTTGAGCAATGTAATGTCAACCCCACTCCCCAGCCCTTTCCCCATAACCCTGCAAACCTGTTCTCCTCAAATACCTGTCCACCGCATTTTTAAAAGTTGTTATTGAATCGTCCTCAACCGCCCTTTCAGGCAATGCGTTCCAGATTCGAACAACTCGCTGCGTGAAAACATTTCTTCTCACCTCCCCTCTGTTTCCCTTAGAAACTATTTTGAATCTGTTACCTCGAGTCACCGACACACCCACCAGTGGAAACAGTTTTTCCCTTTCTAACCTATCAAATCCCCTCATGATTTTGAAGACCTCTATTAGGTCTCCTCGTAACCTTCTCTGCTCCAATGAGAATAATCCTCGCCTCTCTACTCTTTCCTCATAATCAAGGTCCCTCATTCCTGGTACCATCCTCGTAAATCTCCTATGCACCCTTTCCAATGCCTTAACATCCTTCCTATAGTGTGGTGCCCAGAACTGGGCGCAGTATTCTAACTGAGGCCTAACCAGTGTTTTATATCGGTTAATCATAACCTCTGACTCTTGTACTCGATGCCCCTATTTATAAAGCCTAGTATCCCATTTGCTCTTTTTACAGCTTTATCTACCTGTCCTGCAAGGATTCATTTTCCTGAATCTCTCTCTGTTCTTTCACCCCCCTTAACATTGTATTACCAGCCTGTATTGCCTCCCCTCATTCTTTCTTCCAAAATGCATTACCTCGCATTTCTCCACATTGAAATTCATTTGCCATGTGTCGCCCATTTTACCATTCTATGTCTTCCTGCAGTTGGCTCCTATCCTTCTCACTGTTTACCACCCAACCTAACTTTGTGTCGTCCACCAACTACGAAATGGTACTTGCTATACCCAAGTCCAGATCATTTATATATATATTAAGAAGAGCAGTGGTCCTAATGCCGATCCCTGGGGGAAGCCACCGTACACTTCCCTCCAGTCAGAAAAGCAGCCGTTCACCACAACTCTTTGCTTTCTGTCTTCCAGCCAATCCTGGATCCGCTGCCACTGTTCCTTTTATACTATGGGTTCCTATCTTTCTTACAAGTCTTTCATGTGGCACTTTGTCAAATGCCTTTTGAAAGTCCATATAAACGACATCAACTGCACTACCTTTATCCACCCTCTCCGTTACCTCATCGAAAAATTCTATTAGATTTGTTAGACAAGATTTGCCTTTAACAAATCCGTGTTGGCTGTCCCTAATTAACCCATATTCTTCTAAGTGAAGATTTATTCTGTCCCGGATTATAGTCTCCAGGAGTTTCCCCACTACTGATGTTAGGCTGACTGGCCTGTAGTTCCCAGGTTTGTCCTTCTGTCCCTTTTTGTACAGGGGAGTCACATTGGCCACTCTCCAGTCCTCTGGCACCACTCCTGTGTCCAACGAAGATTGAAAAATTGTAGCCAAAGCCTCCGCTATTTGTACCCGTGCCTCCCATAGTAACCTTGGTTGCATCCTGGGCGACTTATCTACTTTGAGCCCAGTCAACCTTTTCAGTACTTCCTCTCTGTTTATACTTATCCTATCCATTTCCTCTACCCTCTCCTCTGATACTGCGGCATTTGGTGCATCCATTTTTTTTGTGAAGACAGATGCAAAGTACTCATTCAGTACATCAGCCATGCCCTCTGCCTGCACAATAAGATTTCTGCCTTGGTCCTTAATTGGCCCCACCCTACCTTTGACTAACTCTTTTTCTTGATATGTTTGTAAAATATTTTAGAATTCCATTTAATGTTACCCGTTAGCCTTTTTTCGTATAATCTTTTTGCCCCTCTTATTTCCTTTTTCAAACCTCTTCTGCACTTCCTATATTCTATTTGGTTGTCTTCTGTATCTTGGGTTTGACATTTGTCATACGCCTCCTTTTTCTGCTTCATTCTAGATACAATTACCTTCGTCATTCAGGGAAGTTTGGATGCCCTACTTTTCCCTTTTGTGGTAATGTATTTATTGTGTCCCTGAGCTATCTCATCCTTGAAGACTTCCCACTGCTCTTTAGTTGTTTCACCTGCCAATCTTTCTTTCCAGTCCAGCTTGGCTAGGTCCCTTTTTAACTCACTGAAATTTGCCCTCTTCCAGTTGAGTATCTTCACCTTAGATGGTTCCTTGTCTCTTTCCATATGCACTCTGAATCTAATGATGTTGTGATCACTATTGCCCAGATGCTCTCCCACTGAAACCTGCTCCACTTGCCCTACTTCATTCCCCAGAACTAGATCTAGCACTGCTTCCTTCCTTGTTGGGCTGGAAACGTACTGATCAAGAAAGTTGTCATGAATGCATTTTAGGAATCTTTCCCCGCCCTTGCCCTTTGCGCTGTTGTTTTGCCAGTCTATGTTGGGTTAATTAAAGTCCCCCATTATCACAACTCTATCGGCCTTGCATCTCTCCGAAATCTGCTTGCAGATCTGCTCATCTATTTCCTTCCCACTATTTGGTGGTCTATAGTATACCCCTACCAGCGTAACAGCTCCTTTTTTGTTCCTTAACTCTAACCAAATAGATTCCGTTTTGGGGCCCTCCAGCACCTCAACCCTTTCCATGGCTATAACCATATCCTTGATTAACATTGCCACATCCCCTGCTTTTTTTTCCTTCCCTATCCCTCCTGAATACATTATAGCCAGGAATATTCAGCTCCCATTCCTGTCCTTGCTTGAGCCAAGTCTCTGTTACTGCTACTACATCTTATCCCCCTATGACCACTTGAGCCTGCAGCTCACCACTCTTGTTTGCTTAACTCCGTGCATTTAGGCACATGCACTCCAAGACCAACTTGACCTGTTCTTCACTTCCCCCCTGTTTTATTTCTCCATTTTCTAGCTCTTTGTTTTTTGCATTCCCTTCCCGCCTCAAAACTAGTTTAAACCCTCCCAACAGCATTAGTTAGGCTGTCTGCAAGCACATTCGCCCCAGCTCTGTTTAGGTGTAACCCATCCATATGGTACAGGTCCCATCTGCCCCAGACCTGGTCCCAATGATCCAGAAGCCTGAAGCCCTCTTTTCTGGACCATTTCTCCAGTCAAGCTTGATCCTGCCATTATGGTACTTATTTGATCGAGGCACAGGGTGTAACCCAGAGATCACCACCTTGGATGGTCTATTCATTATTATGTTCCCCAGTTTTTGATATTTCACCTTGTAGAGTCTCAGCCCTTTTTTAACCAATATCATAGATCCCAACCTGGACCACCACTTCTGGATGTTCTCCTTAACCCTGAAGAATTTTATCCACCCGTTCCACGATGTCTAAGACTGTTGCACCAGTGAGACAGCATACCATCCTTGACTCCCATCTTCTGTTACAGAAACGTCTGTCTATACTTCTCACTGTTGTATCCCCTATGACAACAGCATTGCTCCAGTTACTTATGTCCACTGTTCAACAAATCATTTTTTACTGTCCTCCCTGGAGATATCAACACTCTCAATGTTCAGTACAGAGTACCGGTTTGTGAGTGCTACACTATTGGGGGCATTTTGCCCAGCCCGTTCCCTCTTCCTACTATCCAGACAGATACCCAGTAATTTTCCGTCTGAACCCTCGGTGTGTGGGGTGAGGTGACCACCTCCTGAGGTGTCTGGTCCATCAAATACTCACATCCATTGTACAAGTTTGAAGCCCAAGGCTCCATCAGCCCTCTCTCAGGGATCCCATTATCTGCAGGACTGATAAAACTATCCTGTCCCTGAGCATTAACCAGATGCAAGCATCTCCTGAGCCTTAGGGGAGTGATGGTTTCCTCCATCATACTGTCCAGGAATCTCTCAATGTCCCTGATGGAGCGCAGTGTCTGCACCTCGGCTCCCAGCTCAGATACTCTAAGCTGGAGCTTCCTGAGTTGCAGATACTTGCTGCAGGTGAAGTCACCCGGGCTTAGGGCGTCCTCCATTAACTTCCACATGTCACAGTCCTCGCATTTCACTTGCCACATCATCTTCTCACACAGTGTTTTCAATATATACATTTTTTTATTTTTGTTTTAATTTGCCGTCAGTGTTGTGGTTTCTGACAGTTCCTTGTTTGTTGATGTTTGTCCGTGGTTCTGCTGTTGAAAAATTATGTCACACCAATGCAACGTCGCTTTTTCTTTTTTCTCGTCGTTCCGATAGTAGCTTACCTCAGTCGCTCCTTTTATACTGATCGCTAGGCCCAGGCTCTGCCTCCGCTCTGTTCTGATTGCTCTTCCCGAATTACCCTGTGTGTTTCCCAGTCTATGTTAGGATAATTGAAGTCCCCCATTATCACTACTCTATTGGTTTTGCATCTCTCCGAAATCTCCTTGCAGGTTTACTCATCCAGGGATCAGTATTGAGACCACTGCTCTTTCTAATATATATTAATGATCTGGACTTGGGCATAGATAGCACTATTTCCTAGTTTGCAGATGATACAAAGTTAGGTAAGGTAGTAAATAGTGAGGAGGACTGTAACCAACTGCAAGCAGACATACACAGAATGGTGGAATGGGCTGACATGTGGCAGATGGATTTCAATGTGGATAAGTGTGAGGTGATACACTTAGGTAGGAAAAATGATAGGAGGCAATATAGACTTGGTAGCTCAATCTTAAGGGGGTTGAACGTTAGATCTGGGTGTTCAAGTAAGCGAACCATTAAAGGTAGCGGGGCAGGTAGATAAGGCAGTAAAAAAGGCATTTGGTGTACTGAGCTTCATTAGTAGGGGCAGAGAGTATAAGAGCAGGGAGGTTATGGTTAATCTATACAAAACACTGGTTAGGCCTCAGCTGGAGTACTGCATCCAGTTCTGGGCACCTTACTTCAGGAAGGACATTAAGGCACTGCAGAGGAGATTCACGAGAATGATACCAGGAATGGGGAACCTTAGCTATGAGGACAGGCTGGAGAAGTTAGGAATTTTCCCATTAGAGCAGAGAAGGTTACGCGGGGACCTGGTAGAGGTCTTCAAGATCATGAAAGGTTTCGACAGGCAAGATAAGGAAAAGCTGTTTCTGCTGGTAGGTGTGTCTGTGATCCGTGGTCACAGTCTTAAGATATCTACCAAAAGAAACAGAGGGGAGGTTAGAAGAAATGTTTTCACTCAGCGAGTTGTTCGAAGTTGGAATGATAATAATAATAATCCTTGCATTTGATATAGCGCTTTTCACGTCAGGAGGACGTCCCAAAGCGCTTCACAGAACACACTGTAAAGTATATTTGTGGGCGAACGCGGCAGCCAATTGCGCACAGCAATGTCCCACAAACAGTCGAAGATTGAAAATGACCAATTTTTATTATTGTTTTTGGTTTTGGAGGGATTATTATTAGGCTCTGTGTGGAGTAAGGAAACTTGCCCAAGGTTTCGCGCTGCCTGGAATTGAGCTCAGGTCTCTCGCTTGCAAAACGAGTGCTCTAACCACTGAGCTACAGGACTCCACAATCTGCTTGAAAGGGTAGTGAAGTCCGATTCGATAACAGCTTTTAAGAGAGAACTGGATAGGTATCTGGGGAAGACGGGTTTGCAGGGTTATAATAATAATAATAATCCTTGCATTTGATATAGCGCTTTTCACGTCGGGAGGACGTCCCAAAGCGCTTCACAGAACACACTGTAAAGTGAATTGACTGTATATTTGTGGGCGAACGCGGCAGCCAATTGCGCACAGCAATGTCCCACAAACAGTCGAAGATTGAAAATGACCAATTTTTATTATTGTTTTTGGTTTTGGAGGGATTATTATTAGGCTCTGTGTGGAGTAAGGAAACTTGCCCAAGGTTTCGCGCTGCCTGGAATTGAGCTCAGGTCTCTCGCTTGCAAAACGAGTGCTCTAACCACTGAGCTACAGGACTCCACAATCTGCTTGAAAGGGTAGTGAAGTCCGATTCGATAACAGCTTTTAAGAGAGAACTGGATAGGTATCTGGGGAAGACGGGTTTGCAGGGTTATGGGGAGAAAGCTGGTGTTTGGGGTTAGTGAAAGTGACTTGCTCTGTCAAAGAGCCAGCACAGACTCGATGGGCCGAATGGCCTCCTCTGTGCCGTAACATTCTATGAATCTATGAATCTCCTTCCCACTATTTGGAGGTCTTTAGTAAATACCTAACAGAGAAACAATTCCTTTTCTGCTCCTTAACTCTAACCAAATAGATTCAGTTTTTGGACTCTAACACATCGTCCTTTTCCAGGACTGTGATCGTGTCCCTAATGAGTATTGCCACCTCTCCTTTTTTCCCTTCCCTATCCCTCCTGAATAAGTTGTATAGGAATATTCAGCTCCCATTCCTGTCCTTGCTTGAGCCATCTCTCTGTAATTGCCATTACATCATACCCCATGTGGCAACTTGAGCCACAGCTCACCAAGCTTATTGGTCACCCTCCGTGCATTTACACACATGCAGTCCAAGACCGGCTTAATCCGCTTTACATTTCTCCGGTCTCTTTCCACTTGTTGCTGGACTATTCCTTGTTTCGTTTCTATTTGTCTCTCCTCGTCCACTATGTACCTCGTTTCCCCTCCCTGATGCTACATTCTGATCCCCATCCCCCCTTGAAATCAGTTCAAACGCTACCCCACAGCATTTGTTATCCTTGTTGCAGTGATATTGGTCCCAGCCCTGCTCAGGTGTAACCCATCCCTCGTGTAAAGGTCTCATCTGCCCCAGAAGTGGTCCCAGTGGTTTAGAATCTGAAGCCCTCCTTCCTGCACCATTTCTCCAGCCAGGCATTCATGTGTTTGATCCTCCCAGTTTGGTATTCACTTGCATAAGGCATTGAGAGTAATCCCGAGATCACCACCATTGAGGTCCTGCTCTTTAGCTTCTTCCCAAGCTTCTGATATTCTCCCTGTAGGGTCTCAGGCCTTTTATCACCTACATCACAGATCCCGACATAGACCACAACTTCTGGAATTTTCCCTTCCCCCTGTAGTATATTTTGCACCCGTTCCGTGGCGTCATGCACCCTGACCCCAGGGAGGCAACATACCATGCGCGAGTCCTGTCTTTTATGGCAGAAACGCCTGTCTATCCCTTTAACTGTTGTATCCCCGATAACAACTGCGTTGGCATTTTTCTCCTTGTCCCCCTGAACATCCATTACCTTTTGACTCTTGTCGCCAGAGGCTTCCTCACTGGTATCCAGTACCGAGAACCGGTTTGTGAATGCCACACACTTAGGGGATTTCTGTACTGCCTGTTTTTTTTTTGCTCCACATCGGATGGTCACCCACTCACCCTTCTTCTGAGCCCTCTGTGTAGCTGGGGTGACCACCTCCTGATCTCTCTGTGGCTGTGGAGTGACCACCTCCTGATCTCTCTGTGGCTGTGGGGTGACCACCTCCTGATCTCTCTGTGACTGTGGGGTGACAACCTCCTGATCTCTCTGTGGCTGTGGGGTGACCACCTCCTGATCTCTCTGTGACTGTGGGGTGACCACCTCCTGATCTCTCTGTGGCTGTGGGTTGACCACCTCCTGATCTCTCTGTGGCTGTGGGGTGACCACCTCCTGATCTCTCTGTGGCTGTGGGGTGACCATCTCCTGTAAAGTTTGATCCATAAATTCTTCAGCCTCCTGTATCCTATGTAGTGACTGTAGCCTCTTCTCAAGCTCAGCGACCCTCAAGCCAGTGGCACTTCCTACACACATTTGTCCAGAACACATGAACCATCCTGGAGTTCCCATATGGCATACAGTGTGCATGATGGGTCTCAGCTGCCCTGCCAGGTTTTTAGACATGTTTTGTAATATATCTCAACAGTTTTGGGGTAAAAACAAATAACTTCATTTATTTTATTCCCTTGCTCACACTCCTTATACACTAAATGTCTACTCAACACCTACCGCCACAGGAATGTGACCTTTTGTGCAGGCTCTTGGGGGTTTTTGTTTCTCCTTTACAAGTTCTCACCTACACCGAATTCACCCTCTACACAGAATTCCCACTCTCACCTAATTCCCAAACAGAATTCTCACTCGGTTCCTCCTCACTCGGTTCCCTCCTCGCGCTCCTGGGCTCTCTGCTCCAGTGTGGCATGGAAACTGACCATTTGGCCCTTTGGGCATCTTCCGTCGCACCCCCCCCCATCCCGCCCAATTGAGCCATCCATTTTTTGTTAAAGAAAATAATTTTTTTTGCAATAATCAATTAAGTGCTATTTCTTCATGTTTAGTTTATCGATAAAGTGAAAAAATGTAGGTTTGCAGTACAATGGTGGAGGGTTTGGAAGAGGGGATGTGGGAGGAAACGGAGATGAGGAAATAGTCAGAGATGGCCTTGTCTATGATGGATGTCAAGGCCGTGAGAGATAACGAGGTCGAGGGGGTGGGTTACAGAATTTATGTGGAGGGTGAAGTGTAGTGCGGAGAGGAGGGCAGTGAATGATAGAATCATACAGCACAGAAGGAGGCCATTCGGCCCATCGTGTCTGTGTCTCTTTGAAAAGAGCTATTCAGTTCAATCCCACTCCCCTGCTCTCTCCCCATAGCCCTGCAAACTTGTCCTACCCAAGTCAGAAGAGATGGGGCAATTGAAGTCAGAGGAGATGGGGCAAGGGGAGTTTAGGTGAAAATTGAAATCACCCATTATAATCAGGTGTTCATTGCAGAGGCAGAAAGATGAAAGAAGGGAGTTGATGTCAGGGATGAAGGAACCAATTGATTTTGGAGGATGATTTAAGCGCTCCAGGATGTTATCCGTGTGAAGGGCGCTATATAAATTCAAGCTGTTGTTGGTAAATAAAGAGGATTGTGAAGATGAGGGAGGGTTGATACAGGGTTAAATGTTCAGAAGAGGGGAAGGAACTGGAGGAATAGGGGGATAGAGCGAGGGAAGTTTGGGAGATGAGGGCCACACCGTCACCGCGTTGGTTTGGGCAGAGGTGGGGTGGGGGGTTGCTGGTGAAATGTGTAGCAGGGGTGGAGGCTTCGATCAGGGGGACAGTATCATGGGCAACATACAGGTTTCAGTAAGCCCAATAACAAGCCATCTTCACAGTGAGCCCACACTAAACCGCACTCTCCGCATAAACTTTCCAACCAATACCATGGCCCCTTCGACCTCATTATCGCTCACAGCCTTGACATTTGTGATCACAGACATCTTGTCCATCACAGACAAGACCTTCTCATTTTTCACCATTTTTTTCCACCTTTGGAAAGAGCCTCCCTTGAGTCCCTCACTGATCTCTTCTCCCTCTGGCCTTCCACCTGCAGTGATCCTGATACAGCCATCAAGCTGCTAAGTGATTGCCTCTCTGCAACGCTCAGGTCCATTGCTTCCTTAAAATCTAGATCTGTCTCCAAATCTGCTCTCCTGAACAGTCACCTCTGGTGTGGGGGCTGTTTTGGGCGAGGGGGGCTGGCAGTATGGATAGCCCTGGGGGGCTGTGTGTAGGGGAGGGGCTGTGTATAGGGATGGGGGGGCCTAATGTCTGTACGTGAGCATGTAGGGGTGGGGGCTCTGTGTGTGTGTAGGGGTGGGGGCTCTGTGTGTGTGTAGGGGTGGGGGCTCTGTGTGTGTGTAGGGGTGGGTGCTCTGTGTGTGTGTAGGGGTGGGTGCTCTGTGTGTGTGTAGGGGTGGGGGCTCTGTGTGTGTGTAGGGGTGGGGGCTCTGTGTGTGTAGGGGTGGGGGCTCTGTGCGTGTAGGGGTGGGGGCTCTGTGTGTGTAGGGGTGGGGGCTCTGTGTGTGTGTAGGGGTGGGGGCTCTGTGTGTGTAGGGGTGGGGGCTCTGTGTGTGTGTAGGGGTGGGGGCTCTGTGTGTGTAGGGTTGGTGGGCAGTGCTAGTAGGAGTGGGAGGTGTGTGTGTGTGTAGGGGTGGAGGGCTGTGCGTGTGTAGGGCTGGGGGGCTGTGTGTGTAGGATTGGGGGTCTGCGTTTAGGTGTAGGTTCTGAGTGTGTAAGGGTGGGGGATGTGTGTATATGTAGGGATGTGTGTAGGGGTGGGAGGCTGTGTGGGTGATGGGGGGGCAATGTGTAATGTTGAGTGATGGTGGCAATGTGTAATTTAGGGTGATGGGGGATCACTGTATAATATAGGATGATAGGAGGGCCACTGTATGATGATGGGGGAGAAGGGGCACTGTGTAGTTTAGGGGATGATTGGCTCCTGTCAATGCCTCCACACCTCAGCCTGGCAGCATCACCATCCATGGATGCACATCCACCTCACTGAGCCAGTACGGAACCTTGACGTGTAGGTTGACTCCTAACTGTCCTTTCTACCCCGTACCATGATCCACTCTGCCTTTCCCCACTTCCGCAACATTGCCCATCTCCACCACTTGCCTTACTCCTCAGGCCGCCGAAACCCTCATTCATGCGTTTATCATATCTATGCTTGACTATGCCAACTCCTTGGTTGCCGGCCTTCCCAACTCTTCCGTCCACAAGCTGCAGATCATTCAGAATTCTGCAGCTTGTGCCTCTCCCGCACCAGGCTCAATGACCCTATCACACCCACCCTTGCCCAACTTCACTGGCTCCCCATCCCCCAGAGGATAAAGTTCAAAATCCTCAGCCTCACCTTCAAGATCCACCACGACCTTGCCCCTTTCTACCTCTGTGACCTGCTAACCCCATGTCAACCTGTCCGCTCCCTCCGCTTAGCCTGCTCCACGTCAACTGCCTGGCCCGACCCACTATCAGCGGTCAGGCTTTCAGCCTCTCTGCCCCAACCCTTTAGAACTTCATCCCACATTCCCTTCACTTTGCTCCCTCCCTTGACTCCTTCAAGGCATGTCTCAAGACCCTTCTCTTCGACCGCGCCTTCAGCAACTCTCTGGCCTCCACGCTCCCCGATCCTAACCGCCCCTGCTAGGGTCCAAATCCCAGACTGTCCAGCATCTTGGACCTTCCTCCTTACGTGAAAGGCACTATACAGATGTAATTTATGTATTTGTTATGAGGATATCACACCGGTCCTTGCCAGGTTCCACTGGGTCCCAATTAACGAACGGATCGATTTCAAGATCCTCTCACTCGTTTTCTAGACAGGGGAACAATCTCAGGATTGTTAGAAGGATTGGGGGAGGTTGGAAGGGATGTCCTCACCCAGAGGCTCATTAGGCTATGGAGTTGATTACCTCCTTTCCATTTCTACTCTTGACTCCAAGTCTAGGACTCCACTGATGTTCTGTCCACCTTCGGATGTTGATAATGGGGTATGTGCTGAGGTTGCAAGGGACAGGCTTTGATAATAAGGATGTGACACACTTTGGTATGAGCTTTATTATTGATTGCGCGATAGAAGCCATGTGACCCTCTTCATGTAGGAATACCTGTGGCGATGAGTGTTTCCCTGGGTGTGTAACCACTGGAGGCTGAAAGAAGGAGAGGCCACTGAGACACGGAGAGGGGGAAGAGAGGACAGGAGCAGAGGAGTTCCAGCAAATGCTGAATCGTTACATGGATAATTAATAGCTGACAGAGAAACAATGTGTGCACTGATTCTGCTGAAGGAATGATTGCAGAGCTGTGTGATCCTGTGTACCCCACTCAACAGCTGAGGAGTGGAGCAAGGTCAGTGCTGTTGGTTGAGGCAAACATGACTGTAGCTCCTTCCAAAGTCCAGAGCAGCCTTAAGAGGATTCACTTAGTACATGGCTTATCGTCCGTTGTACACTGGCTCATGCCCTCTTCTAGCTAGGTCACGGTGATGTCACATTTAGTGCTGATGGACCAGACTCTTCTCTGCTGGGTGCTGGGATGACTGGTTGCACCATGTGGGCCACAACCAGCAATCCTTCACAACAGGATCGGCTTCTACAGCAAGAAAATTCAGGTCACAGAGGCCAGTAGCAGGCACATGTCATGCATAGAGGCCAGCAGGGGCACGTATTATATACCAACTGCCGCTTCCCTGAGGCAACTAATCACGCTCTTATTTAAGGTGAAGCTCCTGCCTTAGTCACACAGCCCAATAAGCAGCAAGGCAAAAAAAAACAAAGCAGGGGCTATTATCTCAATCCTGGGGCACAAAGAGGATCCCAGTATCCCTAGTGATGGGCGTTGGCAAAGATGATATGCTCAGGGAGCTGGCTGCTTTAGTCACTCAGGAGGCATTACGGTACCTCAGGAGTAATAATATCCCTTGCATTTGATATAGTGGATTTATCATGTATCTTGTGGGCGAACCACAGCAGTCAATTGAACACAGCATTATCACACAAATAGCCATGAAGTGAGTATTTGGGGAATTGTTGGCCAGGACATTGGGGAGAGAAATTCCCTTCTCTTTTTGAATAGTGCCATGGGATTTTTAACGTCCAGCTGAGCAGGCAGACGTGAGCTTGGTTTAACGTCACATCTGACGGATGGCACCTCCGACAATGCAGCACACCTCCAGCACTGCATTTGAGAATCAGTTTAGACTATGTGATTTCAAGTCCCGATGTGGGGCTTGAACCTACAACCTTCTGACTCAGAGGCGAGAGCATTACCACTGAGTCAGGCTGACACACCAAGCAGCTGAGTTGTCACTGTGTCAAATATTATAACAAAGAATGTAATACAGAAAATATCCACCTTGAAATAAAACAAACAGTAATACTTTAATAAAATGCTTTTTTGCTGAATTTGTGTGAAAGTGTTTACCTCAGTGTTGGAGTTACAAACCCATCAATGGCTCTATTTCCTCTTCCTAACAAACCACTGTGCACAGTGTCTCGATGACTGGTGTGTTGGAGGATGCAGGGAGATAGGTATGTTTTTTTTGGAAATATTATATTTATAAATATATATTTGGTACAATAGAAATCCAAAACAAACACAACGTACAACGTCTTCTGTTACAATTTTTTTCCCGATACAAAACACATTCCGTTGTTTTACAATCCTTCACCGCACATAGGTTGTGCATACGTTTTTTGGGACATTCCCTTTAAAACACTGGGGAGTCACCCCTCTGTACACCACATCCCTATGCGTGCCCGCACACTCCCTGATAAGGCGCAGTTACTGCTTTCGGAAAGCGCTCCATGTGCACCCTACCTGCACATGATCAGGATTTCAGCTACATATGGGGAAAGACAAAGGCTGGCATTGTGTGGGTGAGGAGGGGCAGTGTGTGTTGGTGAGGTAATGGGTTGGGATTGTTTTAATTTGGAAGTCAAATTTCTGCAGGTCTTAAAAAGAACTGACTTTCAAATTGAGGCTGAATTAAATAATTTTGCCCAATTGTTAAGCAATTTGAAAATTTAAGACAAAAATCTGAAGTCTATGGCCAGAGGCAGCAGGACTACGAGTCTAATGTGCACATCACTCGCCACAGATACCTACTACAATGGTGTGAGGAAGATATTCCTTTTATGTATAGAACCAGGTTGAGGTCTTTTCCTTGTGATGTCTCTGAGGGTTCAGCCAAAGAGCTGTGCTGCAGTTTTCCTGATGGTTTAAATGTGATGTACTGAGAAGTCAGTCAAATGTGACTGGGTTTAACTGGGTTCTCTGTTTTGCTGATCAGTTCCAGATGTGAAGGGAGCAACACAAAACCAGAAACCAAGTGAGAAAGAGAATCCCAGTGAAGTCACGGAGAGAATCAAGCTGAATGGTGAAGACAGACTGATTTACTTATTACCTCACCCCTGTCCCACCACTTGTTTATCTGCCTTAGTATTTAAACAGTTATGTATATATGCCTACCTCTATCACCTATACCTGTTAACTTTAGACTAGATGAGTTCCAAGTTCTGATGTGGGGTTTGAACCCACAAGCTTGAGACTGTACCTGTGTCACCTCTTAGTAACATCAGCCACAGACATAGGATTCACTGCCGCTCTGCATGCTGACTCCTGGTCCAGAGATGAGAGTGCTACCAACTGAGCCAGGCTGATACACTCCACGTTTACTCCACAGGAGCCCCAGATATCTCAAAAGAGGCCAAAGTTCGCAAGCCTTTCTCATTAATGTCAGAATCACATCTTGAACGACTGAGATCCTGCAAAATTATTGTGGAGAAAGCCATTAAGGTAAAATGCATTGCTGTCATTTTATTCCCAGTTCATTGCAAATCTGTTGAAAGGATTGGGCCCGATGCTGAGTCCTCTATTTACCATCAGTGTTTGCTCCTCTTATTCCCACATGGTGAAATTGGTGAGTTTCCTAAGCAGTTACATGATTATACATATTGCCAAGATCCATGCCAATTATATTTACACTTTGCAGACAATATAATGTGGCAGAACCACAGCTGTTCCCACAAGACCACAATTGAGCTGCAATTGATAAAGGCACAAAGGTCCATTTAATTTCCTTCTTCCACAATGCCCTCCCACCATTGTCACATCACAGCCCAAGTGTTTCTTAAATAAAATTTGGGGTCAAATCCCCTTTCTCCCCTTTGCATACTGAGATTGTGTTTGTGTTATAACTTGTCGATACTGTACTGGAGATCCCACTCCACCAAAACCTCAGCTCTCACGATGGTCACAAGATCAGGTCAGATGAAGAAAGCCCTTTGCCCCATTCGATATCATCCCTCCAGAATATCCTTAACACAGCATCAAGCTGCTATTTAAATGAATTTCAGTGTCGTTGCCTCAACCTCACATCCTGGTAACCTGTTCTAGTCTTTAATTACCCTCTAAGTAAAGAAAAACTTCCTGGTGTCTGTTTTGAAATTGCTCTAAACCTGCATCCTCTTGTTCTACTGTCCTCTCTAGTATCCTCTTGAGTTTACTTTTTCAATCCCATTTAAAATTTTATATATCACAATAGTGTCCTCGCTGAGAAGCCTCCTTTCAAGACTGAAGAGCCCTAGCTCATAGTTCATTCCTTTAACATAGGGGATCATCCTCTTTGTTCCTGTGCACTGTGTCTAGGGCCTAGGCAGCCCCCTTATATCAAGGCAACAAGTATTGTATGCAGAAGCTAAAGCTAAATACGGCTTGATGAGAGCACTATAGAATTTAAATAATGATAAGGGAGATCTGAACTCAATTGAATTGGCACCTAGAGTACAATCCCTAGTGTAAATTCCCTATCTTTACATGAAACTCCTCCATATTAAACTACATCTACCATCTTGCTGTGAATTTACATAGGTTCTCGAGCCTTTTGAATTTATGTGAGGTAATTTAAATAACTCCTGTGGACCTGAGGTCTTGGATGTCTGTGTGTATCTGGGTTCCTGTCTTTGTGTGTCTAGCTTCATGTTTCTGTGTATCTGGGTTCCTGGAGTGGGTGCAGCACAGATTCACCAGAATGATACCATGGCTTAAGGGGATAAATTATGAGGACACGTTGCATAAACTTGGCTTTTATTCCCTTGAGTTTAGAAGGTTGAGGGTGATTTGATTGAAGTTTTTTAAATAACAAAGGATTTGGTAGGGTAGCTACAGATAGACTATTTCTTCTGGTGGGAGAATCTATAACAAGGGGACATAATCTTAAAATTAGAGGTAGGTCATTCAGGAGTGAAATCAGGAGGCAGTTTTTCACCCAAAGGGTAGTGGAAATCTGGAACTCTCTCCCCCAAAAGTTTGTGGATGCTGGATCCATTCACATTTTCAAGACGGAGGTAGATAGATATGTGTTAGGTCAGGTATTAAGGGATATGTGGCAAGGATGGGTAACTGGATATGACGTACAGATCAGCCATGATCTTAAAAATGCAGCTGGACTGGCTTCAGTGTGACATACTTGGCAACGGAGTGTCAGAATCAATCAATCAATCAATCAATCAATCAAGCCTCTGTGGTGGTCATGGTAGTTCAGCTCCTGAGACAAGCAGATCTATAGTACTCCAGGGCATGATGATGCCAGCCCAGCCAGCCTGGCTCATTGGTAGGACCTGGAAAGGCAGAACAATCACTGGGGCAGAGAGTCATCCCACTCATAGAATCATAGAATTTTACTACACAGAAGGAGGGCATTCGGCCTATCATGCCTGTGCCGCCTCTTTCAAAGAGCTGACAACTAGTCCCACTTCCCCACTCTTGCCCCATAGCCCTTCAATTTTTTTCCTTTTTAAGTAGCTATCCAATTCCCTTTTGAAAACTATTATCGAAACTGCATCTATCATCCTTTCAGGTCCATGCATTCCAGACCGTAACAATTCTCTGGGTAAAAAAAATTCCCGCAGTCAGGAAGCCAGACACATACACACACACGTGGCCAGGGACCCAGACACACGGCCAGGAAGCCAGACACACACACGCACGGCCAGGTAGCCAGAAACCCACACAAACACACACTGGATTGCTGGATGCGTGTGCACGTGTGTGTGTGTCTGGGTATCTGTCCCCGTTTGCGTGTGTGTCTGTATTTCTGGCCAGGTGTGTGCGTGTCTGGGTTCCTCGTCGCGAGCGTGTGTGTGTCTGGGTTCCTGGCCACGTACGTGTGTGTGTGTGTGTGTGTGTGTGTATCTGGATTCCTGGCCGCGTGCATGTGTGTCTGGGTTCGTGGTCGCGTGTAAGTGCGTGTGTGTCTGGGTTCCTGGCCACATGTGAGTGTGTGTGTCTGGGTTTCCAGCCGGGTGGGTGTCAGGGTCCCTGGCCGAGTGTGTGTGGGTGTCTGGGTCCCTGGCTGTGCACGTGTGTGTCTGGGTTCCTGGCCTGATGTGTCTGGGTTCATGGTCGCACGTTTGTGTGTGTGTGTGTGTGTCTGGGTTCCTGGCTGGGTTTGTGTGTGTCTGGGTTCCTGGCCATGCGTGTGTGTGTGTGTGTATGGGTTCCTGGCCGCACGCGTGTATATCTGGGTTCCTGATCTCGCGTGTGTGTCTGTTTGGATTTGTGGCCGCATGCGTGTGTGTGTCTGGGTTCCTGGCCATGTGTGTGTGTTTGGTTTCCTGGCCACGTGTGTGTATGTGTGTCTGGGTTCCTGGCCACGTGTGTGTGTTTGGTTTCCTGGCCGCATGTGAGTGTCTGGGTTCCTGGCCGCATGTGCGCATGTGTCTGGATTACTTGTCTGGTGGGTGTGCGTGTCTGGTTTCCTGGCTGTGTGCGTGTGTGTGTGTGGATGTCTGGGCTCTTGGCTATGTTTGTGTGTGTGTCTGGGTTCCTGGACGTGTGCTTCTGAGTTGCTTGATGCGCGCAAGTGTGTGTGTTTCTGGGTCCCTGGCCGCACGCACGTGTGTGTCTGGGTTCCTGGCCTCGCACGTATGTGTGTCTAGGTTCTTGGCTGCATGTGTGCGTGTCTGGGTTCCTGGCCGTCTGTGCGTGTGTGGCTGGGTTCCTGGCCTGATGTGTCTGGGTTCATGGTTGCATGTGTGTGTCTGGGTTCCTGGCCACGCGTGTGTGTGTGTTTGTGTCTGGGTTCCTGGCCGCGCACGCGTGTGTGTATGTCTGGGTTCCTGGCCTCACGCGTGTGTCTGTCTGGATTTGTGGCCGCATTCGTGTGTGTGTCTGGGTTCCTGGCCACCTGTGTGTATGTGTGTCTGAGTTCCTGGCCGTGTGTGCGGGTTTGGGTTCCTGGCCGCATATGAGTGTCAGAGTTCCTGGCCTCATGTGCGCGTGTGTTTGGATTCCTTGTCTCGTGTGTGTGTGTATGTGTGTCTGGTTTCCTGGCTGTGTGCATGTGTTTGTGTATGTCTGGGCTCTTGGCTACGTTTGTGTGTGTGTGTCTGGGTTCCTGGCCACGCGCGTGCATGTGTCTGGGTTCCTGGCCACGTGTAAGTGTATGTGTCTGAGTTCTGGCCACGTATGAGTGCGTGTGTCTGGGTTCCTGGCCACATGTGTTTTCGTCTGGGTTCCTGGCCACGTGTGCGTGTCTGGGTTCCTGGCCCTGTGTGTGTGTGTGTCTAGGTTCTTGGCTGTGGCGTGTGTGTATGGGTACCCTGCCACATGTGCGTGTGTGTCTGGATTCCTGGCATCGTGCGTGTGTGTGTTTGGGTTCCTGGCTGTGTGTGTATGTGTCTGGGTTCTTGGCTGCGTTTGTGTGCGTGTCTGGGTTCCTGGCCGCGTGTGTGTATGGGTTCCTGGCATGGCGCATTTGTCTGTCTAGTTTTGTGGCCGCACACGTGTGTATCTCTGTTCCTGGACACGTGTGTGTAAGTGTTTCTGGGTTCCTGGCCGTGTGCGTGTGTCTGTCTGGGTTCTTGGCTGCGTTTGTATGTGTGTCTGGGTTCCTGGCCACGGGTGTGTGTGTGTGTCTGGGTTCCTGGTCCTGTGTGTGTCTGGGTTCTTGGCCACGTGTGCGTGTCTGGGTTCCTGGCCGCGTGTGTGTGTCTGGGTTCTTGGCTGCGTGTGCGTGTCTGGGTTCCTGTCATCGTGCGCGTGTCTGGGTTCCTGGCCGCACATGTGTTTGTGTCTGGGTTCCTGGCCACGCACGCCTATGTGTCTGGTTTCCTGGCTGCATGTATGCATGTGTGTCTGGGTTCCTGGCCATGTGTCTGTGTGTGTGTGTGTGTCTGAGTTCTTGGCTACGTTTGTGTGTGTGTGTCTGGGCTCCTGGCCGCACGCGTGTGTGTATCTGGGTTCCTGGCCGCGTGTGTGTGTCTGGATACCTTGTCTCGTGCATGAGTGTGTCTGGTTTCCTGGCTGTGTGCGTATGTCTGGGCTCTTGGCTACGTTTGTGTTTGTGTCTGGGTTCCTGGACGTGTGCATCTGGGTTGCTGGACGCGCGCGTTTGTGTGTCTGGGTTCCTGGCCACACGCGTGCGTGTGTCTCGGTTCCTGGCCACGTGTGTGTAAGTGTGTCTGGATTCCTGGCCGTGTGCGTGTGTGTGTCTGGGTTCTTGGCTGCGTTTGTGTGTGTGTCTGGGTTCCTGGCCGCACGCGTGTGTATTTCTGGCTTCCTGGCTGCGTGTGTGTATGTGTGTCTTGGTTCCTGGCCTCGTGTGTGTGTGTGTCTGCGTTCCTGGCTGAGTGTGTGTGTCTGGGTTCTTGGCCACATGTGTGTGTCTGGGTTCCTGGCCGCGTGTTTGTGTCTGGATTCTTGGCTGCATGTGCGTGTCTGGGTTCCTGGCCGCATGTGTGTGTGTCTGGGTTCTTGGCTGCTTGTGGTGTCTGGGTTCCTGGCCGTGTGTGTATGTGTGTCTGGGTTCTTGGCCGCGCACGGGTGTGTGTCTGGGTTCTTGGCCACGTGTGTGTGTCTGAGTTCCTGGCAGTGTGTGTGTGTCTTAGTTTCTGGCCGCACATGTGTTTGAGTCTGGGTTCCTGGCCACGATTGCCTGTGTGTCTGGATTCCTGGCTGCGCATGTGTATGTGTTTCTGAGTTCCTGGCCACGCACGTGTATGTCTGGGTTCCTGGCCTCGCACGTGTGTCTGTCTGGTTTTGTGGCCGCACGCATGTGTGTATCTGGGTTCCTGGCCTCGTGCGTGTGTCTGGGTTCCTGTGTGAGTATGTGTGTCTGGGTTCCTGGCCACGTGTGAGTGTGTGTGTCTGGGTTCCTGGCCGCGTGTGTGCGTCTGGGTTCCTGGCTGCGTGTGCGTATCTGGGCTCCTGGTCCCGTGTGCGCGTCTGGGTTCTTGGCCACATGTGCGTGTATGGGTTCCTGGCCCCGTGTTTGTGTCTGGGTTCTTGGCTGCGTGTGCGTGTCTGCGTTCCTGGTCGCGTGTGTGTGTGTCTGGGTTCTTGGCTGCTTGTGTTGTCTGGGTTCCTGGCCTCGTGCGTGTGTCTGGGTTCCTGGCCTCATGTGCGCTTGTGTCTGGATTCCTTGTCTTTTGCGTGTGTGTGTCTGGTTTCCTGGCTGTGTGCGTGTGTTTGTGTATGTCTGGGCTCTCGGCTACGTTTGTGTGTGTGTTTGGGTTCCAGAACTTGTGCGTTTGGGTTGCTGGACGCGCGCGCGTTTGTGTGTCTGGGTTCCTGGCCACGCGCGTGCGTGTGTCTAGGTTCCTGGCCACGTGTGAGTGTGTGTGTCTGGGTTCCTGGCCACGTGTGAGTGTGTGTGTCTGGGTTCCTGGCCGCGTGTGTGCGTCTGGGTTCCTGGCTGCGTGTGCGTGTCTGGGCTCCTGGTCCCGTGTGCGCGTCTGGGTACCTGGCCACATGTGTGTGTGTCTAGGTTCTTGGCTGCGGTGTGTGTGTATGGTACCCTGCCACATGTGCGTGTGTGTCTTAATTCCTGGCATCGTGTGTGTCTGGGTCTGGGTTCTTGGCCACATGTGCGTGACTGGGTTCCTGGCCACGTGTTTGTGTCTGGGTTCTTGGCTGCGTGTGCGTGTCTGCGTTCCTGGCCGCGCGTGTGTGTGTCAGGGTTCTTGGCTGCTTGTGGTGTCTGGGTTCCTGGCCTCGTGCGTGTGTCTGGGTTCCTGGCCATGCACGCCTATGTGTCTGGTTTCCTGGCTGTGTGTGTGTGTGTTTGGGTTCTTGGCCGGGCACATGTGTGTATCTGGGTTCTTGGCCGCGTGTGTGTGTCCGGATTCCTGGCCATGTGTGTGTGTCTGGGTTCCTGGCCGCACATGTGTTTGAGTCTGGGTTCCTGGCCACGCATGCCTGTGTGTCTGGTTTCCTGGCTGCGCATGTGTATGTGTTTCTGAGTTCCTGGCCATGCGCGTGTGTGTGTCTGGGTTCCTGGCCGCGTGTGTGCGTCTGGGTTCCTGGCCACGGGCGTGCATGTGTCTGGGCTCCTGGTCCCGTGTGCGTGTCTGAGTTCCTGGCCACGTGTGTGTGTGTGTCTAGGTTCTTCGCTGCGGCGTGTGGGTACAACAAGAACAAGATTCCATTTATCTCTTTCACGTCGGGAGGACGTCCCAAGGCGCTGGACAGTTGGGTCAGGACCCGAGCATTGGGGGGAAATGGTCAGGGTGAGGGGAGGGAAGGGAGGGAGCGAGGAGGGGGGAGAGAGTCGAGAGGGGAGCTGAAGGCACCGTCAAAGAGAAAAGTCTTGAGAGTGTGTATGGGTACCACATGTGCGTGTGTGTCTGGATTCCTGGCATTGTGCGTGTGTGTCTGGGTTCCTGGCTGTGTGTGTGTGTGTGTCTGGGTTCTTGGCTGCGTTTGTGTGCGTGTCTAAGTTCCTGGCCGCGTGTGTGTATGTGTGTCTGGGTTCCTGGCCACACACGCGTCTGTGTATGGATTCCTGGCCGCGCGCATGTATGTCTGGGTTCCTGGCCGCGTGTGTGTGTCTGGGTTCCTGGCTGCGTGTGTGTAAGTGTTTCTGGGTTCCTGGCTGTGTGCGTGTGTGTGTCTGGGTTCCTGGCCGCACACATGTGTATTTCTGGCTTCCTGGCCGTGTGCGTGTTTGCATCTGGGTTACTGCCCGCGTGTGCGTGTCTGGGTTCCTGGCCGCATTTGTGTAAGTGTTTCTGGGTTCCTGGACGTGTGCATGTGTGTGTCTGGGTTCTTGGCTGCGCTTGTATGTGTGTCTGGGTTCCTGGCCGCACGCATGTGTATTTCTGGCTTCCTGGCCGTGTGCGTGTGTGTGTCTGGGTTCTTGGCTGCGTTTGTATATGTGTCTGGGTTCCTGGCCATGTTTGTGTGTTTGTGTCTGGGTTCCTGGCCCTGTGTGTTTCTGGGTTCCTGGCCATGTGTGCGTGTGTGTCTGGGTTCTTGGCTGCGTTTGTGTGTATGTCTGGGATCCTGGCCTCGCGCGTGTGTCTGTCTGGTTTTGTGGCCACACGCATGTGTGTCTGTGTTCCTGGCCGCGTGTGTGTGTCTGAGTTCCTGGCCACGTTTGTGTAAGTGTTACTGGGTTCCTGGCCGTGTGCGTATGTCTGGGTTCCTGGCCGCACGCATGTGTATTTCTGGCTTCCTGGCCACGTGTGCGTGTGTGTGTCTGGGTTCCTGGCCCCGTGTGTGTCTGGGTTCTTGGCCACGTGTGCGTGTCTGGGTTCCTAGTTGCGTGTTTGCATCTGGGTTCTTGGCTGCGTGTGCATGTCTGGGTTCCTGGCCGCGTGTGTGTGTCTGGGTTCTTGGCTGCGTTTGTGTGCGTGTCTGGGTTCCTGGCATCGTGCACGTGTCTGGGTTCCTGGCCACACATGTGTTTGTGTCTGGGTTCCTGGCCATGCACGCCTATGTGTCTGGTTTCCTGGCTGCATGTGTGCATGTGTGTCTGGGTTCCTGGCCGTGTGTGTGTGTGTCTGAGTTCTTGGCTACGTTTGTGTGTGTGTGTGTCTGGTTTCCTGGCTGTGTGCGTATGTCTGGCCTCTTGGCTACGTTTGTGTGTGTGTCTGGGTTCCTGGACGTGTGCATCTGGGTTGCTGGACGCGCGCGCGTTTGTGTGTCTGGGTTCCTGGCCACGCGCGTGCGTGTGTCTGGGTTCCTGGCCGCGTGTGAGTGTGTATGTTTGGGTTCCTGGCCACGTGTGAGTGTGTGTGTCTGGGTTCCTGGCCGCGTGTGCGTGTCTGGGCTCCTGTTCCCTTGTGCGTGCCTGGGTACCCTGCCACATGTGCGTGTGTGTCTGGATTCCTGGCATCGTGCGTGTGTGTGTCTGGGTTCCTGGCTGTGTGTGTGTGTGTGTCTGGGTTCTTGACTGTGTTTGTGTGCGTGTCTGGATTTCTGGCCGCGTGTGTTTATGTGTGTCTGGGTTCCTGGCCACACACGTGTGTGTGTATGGGTTCCTGGCTTCGCGCGTGAGTCTGTCAGGTTTTGTGGCCGTACGCGTGTGTGTCTGTGTTTCTGGCCGCACATGTGTTTGAGTCTGGGTTCCTGGCCACGATTGCCTGTGTGTCTGGATTCCTGGCTGCGCTGTGTTTCTGAGTTCCAGGCCACGTGTGTGTGTGTGTGTCTGGGTTCCTGGCCACGCACGCGTGTGTGTATGGGTTCCTGGCCACACACGTGTATGTCTGGGTTCTTGGCTGCGTGTGCGTGTCTGGGTTCCTGGCATCGTGCACGTGTCTGGGTTCCTGGCCGCACATGTGTTTGTGTCTGGGTTCCTGGCTATGCACGCCTATGTGTCTGGTTTCCTGGCTGCATGTGTGCATGTGTGTCTGGGTTCCTGGCCATGTGTGTGTGTGTGTGTTTCAGTTCTTGGCTACATTTCTGTGTGTATGTCTGGATTCCTAGCCGTGAGTGTGTGTGTGTGTGTGGCTGGGTTCTTGGCTGCGTTTGTGTGTGTGTCTGGGTACTTGGCCGCACGTGTGTGTATTTCTGGCTTCCTGGCTGCATGTGTGTGTCTGCGTTCCTGGCTGCATGTGTGTGACTGGGTTCTTGGCTGCGTGTGCGTGTCTGGGTTCCTGGCTGCGTGTGTGTGTGTCTGGGTTCTTGGCAGCTTCTGGTGTTGGGGTTCCTGGCCTCGTGCGAGTGTCTGGGTTCCTGGTCACGCACGCCTATGTGTCTGGTTTCCTGGCGTCGTGTGTGTGTGTGCGTCTGGTTTCTTGGCCGCGCACGTGTGTGTGTCTGGGTTCTTGGCTGCGTGTGCATGTCTGGGTTCCTGGCATCTTGCGTTTGTCTGGGTTCCTGGCCGCACATGTGTTTCAGTCTGGGTCCCTGGCCACACATGCCTGTGTGTCTGGTTTCCTGGCTGCGCATGTGTATGTGTTTCTGAGTTCCTGGCCACGTGTGCGTGTGTGTGTATCTGGGATCCTGGCCACGCACGCGTGTATGTCTGGGTTCCAGGCCTCGCGCGTGTGTCTGTCTGGTTTTGTGGCCGCACGCGTGTGTGTATCTGGGTTCCTGGCCGCGTGTGCATGTGTCTGGGTTCTTGGCTGCGTTTGTGTGCGTGTCTGGGTTCCTGGCCACGTGTGCATCTGGGTTCCTGGCCACACACGCGTCTGTGTATGGGTTCCTGGCCGCACGCGTGTATGTCTGGGTTTCTGGCCTTGCCCGTGTGTCTGTCTCGTTTTGTGGCCGCACGCGTGTGTGTCTGTGTTCCTGGCCGCGTGTGTGTGTCGGGGGTCCTGGCCATGTGCGTGTGTGTGTCTGGGTTCTTGTCTGCGTTTGTGTGTATGTCTGGATTCCTGGCCGCATATGCATGTGTGACTGGATTCCTTGCATCGTACCTGTGTGTGTTTGTGTCTGGGTTCCTGGTCGCGTGTACATCACTGGGTTCCTGGCCTCGCGCGTATGTGTGTCTAGGTTCTTGGCCGCGTGGGTGTGTGTCTGGGTTCTTGGCCGCGTGGGTGTGTGTCTGGGTTCCTGGCCTGATATGTCTGGGTTCATGGTCGCACGTGTGTATGTGGCTGTCTGGGTTCCTGGCTGGGTTTGTGTGTGTCTTGGTTCCTGGCCACGCGTGTATGTGTGTGTGTCTGGGTTGCTGGACGCGCGCGCGTTTGTGTGTCTGGGTTCCTGGCCACGCGCGTGCGTGTGTCTGGGTTCCTGGCCGCGTGTGAGTGTGTATGTTTGGGTTCCTGGCCACGTGTGAGTGTGTGTGTCTGGGTTCCTGGCCGCGTGTGCGTGTCTGGGCTCCTGTTCCCTTGTGCGTGCCTGGGTACCCTGCCACATGTGCGTGTGTGTCTGGATTCCTGGCATCGTGCGTGTGTGTGTCTGGGTTCCTGGCTGTGTGTGTGTGTGTGTCTGGGTTCTTGACTGTGTTTGTGTGCGTGTCTGGATTTCTGGCCGCGTGTGTTTATGTGTGTCTGGGTTCCTGGCCACACACGTGTGTGTGTATGGGTTCCTGGCTTCGCGCGTGAGTCTGTCAGGTTTTGTGGCCGTACGCGTGTGTGTCTGTGTTTCTGGCCGCACATGTGTTTGAGTCTGGGTTCCTGGCCACGATTGCCTGTGTGTCTGGATTCCTGGCTGCGCTGTGTTTCTGAGTTCCAGGCCACGTGTGTGTGTGTGTGTCTGGGTTCCTGGCCACGCACGCGTGTGTGTATGGGTTCCTGGCCACACACGTGTATGTCTGGGTTCTTGGCTGCGTGTGCGTGTCTGGGTTCCTGGCATCGTGCACGTGTCTGGGTTCCTGGCCGCACATGTGTTTGTGTCTGGGTTCCTGGCTATGCACGCCTATGTGTCTGGTTTCCTGGCTGCATGTGTGCATGTGTGTCTGGGTTCCTGGCCATGTGTGTGTGTGTGTGTTTCAGTTCTTGGCTACATTTCTGTGTGTATGTCTGGATTCCTAGCCGTGAGTGTGTGTGTGTGTGTGGCTGGGTTCTTGGCTGCGTTTGTGTGTGTGTCTGGGTACTTGGCCGCACGTGTGTGTATTTCTGGCTTCCTGGCCGCATGTGTGTCTGTGTGTTTGGGTACCTGGCCGCGTGTGTGTGTGTGTGTGTGTGTGTCTGCGTTCCTGGCTGCATGTGTGTGTCTGCGTTCCTGGCTGCATGTGTGTGACTGGGTTCTTGGCTGCGTGTGCGTGTCTGGGTTCCTGGCTGCGTGTGTGTGTGTCTGGGTTCTTGGCAGCTTGTGGTGTTGGGGTTCCTGGCCTCGTGCGAGTGTCTGGGTTCCTGGTCACGCACGCCTATGTGTCTGGTTTCCTGGCGTCGTGTGTGTGTGTGCGTCTGGTTTCTTGGCCGCGCACGTGTGTGTGTCTGGGTTCTTGGCTGCGTGTGCATGTCTGGGTTCCTGGCATCTTGCGTTTGTCTGGGTTCCTGGCCGCACATGTGTTTCAGTCTGGGTTCCTGGCCACACATGCCTGTGTGTCTGGTTTCCTGGCTGCGCATGTGTATGTGTTTCTGAGTTCCTGGCCACGTGTGCGTGTGTGTGTATCTGGGATCCTGGCCACGCACGCGTGTATGTCTGGGTTCCAGGCCTCGCGCGTGTGTCTGTCTGGTTTTGTGGCCGCACGCGTGTGTGTATCTGGGTTCCTGGCCGCGTGTGCATGTGTCTGGGTTCTTGGCTGCGTTTGTGTGCGTGTCTGGGTTCCTGGCCACGTGTGCATCTGGGTTCCTGGCCACACACGCGTCTGTGTATGGGTTCCTGGCCGCACGCGTGTATGTCTGGGTTTCTGGCCTTGCCCGTGTGTCTGTCTCGTTTTGTGGCCGCACGCGTGTGTGTCTGTGTTCCTGGCCGCGTGTGTGTGTCGGGGGTCCTGGCCATGTGCGTGTGTGTGTCTGGGTTCTTGTCTGCGTTTGTGTGTATGTCTGGATTCCTGGCCGCATATGCATGTGTGACTGGATTCCTTGCATCGTACCTGTGTGTGTTTGTGTCTGGGTTCCTGGTCGCGTGTACATCACTGGGTTCCTGGCCTCGCGCGTATGTGTGTCTAGGTTCTTGGCCGCGTGGGTGTGTGTCTGGGTTCCTGGCCTGATATGTCTGGGTTCATGGTCGCACGTGTGTATGTGGCTGTCTGGGTTCCTGGCTGGGTTTGTGTGTGTCTTGGTTCCTGGCCACGCGTGTATGTGTGTGTGTCTGGGTTGCTGGCCGTGCACGCGTGTTTGTATGGGTTCCTGGCCGCGTGTGTGTATGTGTGTCTGGGTTCCTGGCCGCGTGTGCATGTGTGTTTGGGTTCCTGGCCGCATGTGCGCGTGTGTATGTCTTGTTACCTGGCCCCGCGCGTGTGTGTCCGGTTTCCTGGCTGTGTGCGCGTGTGTGTATGTCTGGGCTCTTTGCTACGTTTGTGTGTGTGTCTGGGTTCCTGGACTTTTTTGTCTGGGTACCTGGCCCCGCGCGTGTGTGTGTCTGGGTTCCTGGCCACATGTGAGTGTGTGTGTCTGGGTTCCTGGCCACGTGTGTGTGTCTGGGTTCCTGGCCTCGTGTGTGCGTCTGGGTTCTTGGCCGCATGTGTGTGTCTGGGTTCCTGGCCGCACATGTGTTTCAGTCTGGGTTCCTGGCCACGCATGCCTGTGTGTCTGGTTTCCTGGCTGCGCATGTGTATGTGTTTTTGAGTTCCTGGCCACGTGTGCGTGTGTTTGTGTGTGTGTCTGGGTTCCTGGCCACGCATGCGTGTGTGTATGGGTTCCTGGCCTCATGCGTGTTTCTGTCTGGTTTTGTGGCTGCACGCATGTGTGTATCTGGATTCCTGGCCGCGTGTGTGTGTCTGAGTTCCTGGCCGCATGTGTGTAAGTGTGTCTGGGTTCCTGGCACGTGTGTTTGTCTGGGTTCCTGGCCGCGTGTGTGTGTCTGAGTTCCAACCGTGTGTGTGTGTCTGGGTTCCTGGCTGTGCGCATGTGTGTATCTGGCTTCCTGGCCACGCGCGTGTGTGTGTCTCTTTTCCTGGCTGTGTGCGCGTGTGTGTATGCCTGGGCTCTTTGCTACGTTTGTGTGTGTGTCTGGGTTCCTGGACGTTTGTGTTTGGGTTGCTGGCCACGCGCACGTGTGTGGTCTGGGTTCCTGGCCACGTGTGAGTGTGTGTCTCTGGGTTCTTGGCCGTGTGTGTGTGTGTATGGGTTCCTGGCCACACATGTGTTTCAGTCTGGGTTCCTGGCCACGCGCGTGTTTCTGTCTGGTTTTGTGGCCGCACGCGTGTGTGTATCTGGGTTCCTGGCTGCGTGCGTGTAAGTATATCTGGGTTCCTGGCCGCGTGTGTGTGTCTGGGTTCCTGGCCTCGTGTGTGTGTGTCTGGGTTCCTGGCCGTCTGAGCGTGTGTGTCTGGGTTCCTGGCCTGATATGTCTGGGTTCATGGTCGCACATGTGTATGTGGCTGTCTGGGTTCCTGGCTGGGTTTGTGTGTGTCTTGGTTCCTGGCCACGCGTGTATGTGTGTGTGTCTGGGTTCCTGGCCGTGTGTGTGTGTGTGTGTGTCTGGTTTCCTGGCTGTGTGCGTATGTCTGGGCTCTTGGCTACGTTTGTGTGTGTGTCTGGGTTCTTGGATGTTTGTGTCTCGGTTCCTGGCCCCACGCGTGTGTGTGTCTGGTTTCCTGGCTGTGTGCGCGTGTGTGTATGCCTGGGCTCTTTGCTACGTTTGTGTGTGTGTCTGGGTTCCTGGACATTTGTGTCTGAGTTCCTGGCCACGCACGCGTGTGTATGTCTGGGTACCTGGCCCCGCGCGTGTGTGCATCTGGGTTCTTGGCCGCGTGTGTGTGTCTGGGTTCCTGGCTGCACATGTGTTTCAGTCTGGGTTCCTGGCCACGCATGCCTGTGTGTCTGGTTTCCTGGCTGCGCATGTGTATGTGTTTCTGAGTTCCTGGCCACGTGTGTGTGTGTTTGTGTGTGTGTCTGGGTTCCTGGCCACGCATGCGTGTGTGTTTGGGTTCCTGGCTGTGCGCATGTATGTCTGGGTTCCTGGCCTCGCGCGTGTTTCTGTCTGGTTTTGTGGCCGCACGCGTGTGTGTATCTGGATTCCTGGCCGCATGTGTGTGTCTGGGATCTTGGCTGCACATGTGTTTCAGTCTGGGTTCCTGGCCACACATGCGTGTGTGTCTGGGTTCCTGGCCACGCATGCGTGTGTGTATGGGTTCCTGGCTGCGCGCATGTATGTCTGGGTTCCTGGCCTCGCGCGTGTTTCTGTCTGGTTTTGTGGCCGCACGCGTGTGTGTATCTGGATTCCTGGCCACATGTGTGTGTCTGGGATCTTGGCCACGTGTGTGTAAGTGTATCTGGGTTCCTGGCCGTGTGTTTGTGTGTGTGTGTGTGTGTGTGTCTGCGTGTCTGAGTTCTTGGCTACACTTGTGTGTATGTCTGGGTTGGTGGCCGCATGTGCAGGTGTGTCTCTAGGTTCTTGGCCGCGTGCGTGTGTGTCTGGTGTTCTGGCCGCATGCGCGTGTGTGTCTGGGTTCCTGGCCTGGTGTGTGGGTATCTGGGTTCCTGGCCACATATGTTTGTCTGGGTTCCTGGCCATGTGTGTGTGTGTGGGTTCCTAGCCGCATGTGCGTGTCTGGGTTACTGGCCATGTGTGTGTGTGTCTGGGTTCTTCGCTGCATGTGCTTGTCTGGTTTCCTGGCCGCGTGTGTGTGTCTGGGATTTTGGCCGCATGTGCTTGTCTGGTTTCCTGGCCACGTGTGTGTGTTTGGGTTCTTGGCTGCTTGTACGTGTCTGGATTGCTGTCCGGGGTGTGTGTTTCTGGATCCTGGCCACGTGTGTGTGTCTGGGTTCCTGGCTGCGCGCGTGTGTCTGGGTTCCTAGCCACGTGTGCATGTGTGTGTCTGGGTTCCTGGCCACGTGTGTATGTCTGAGTTCTTGGCCATATGTGCGTGTCTGGGTCCTGGCTGTGCACGTGAGTGTGTCGGGGTTTCTGGCCATGTGTGAGTGTGCTTGTCTGGTTTCCTGGCCGCCTGTGCGTGTTGGATTTCCTGGCCACGTGTGTGTGTCTGGGTTTTTGGCCGCATGTGCTTGTCTGGGTTCCTGGCCGTGTGTGTGTGTTTGGGTTCTTGGCCGCTTGTGCGTGTCTGGATTGCTGTCCGGGGTGTGTGTTTCTGGGTTACTAGCCGCGTGTGTGTGTCTGGGTTCCTGGCCGCGTATGCGTATTTGGGATCCTGGCCGCGTGTGTGTGTTTGGGTTCTTGTCCGCGTGTGCATGTCTGGTTTCCTGGATGGTTTGTGTTTGTCTGGGTTACTAGCCTTGTGTGTATGTCTGGATTTCTAGCTGCTTGTGCGTGTTTGTCTCTAGGTTCCTGGCCGCATGTGCTTGTGTGTCTGCTTTCCTGGACTCGTGTGTGTGTGTGTCTGGGTTCCTGGCCGTGTAAGCGTGTGTGTATGGGTTGCTGGCCATGCACGCAAGTGTATGTCTGGGTTCCTGGCCTCTTGCGTGTGTGTCTGGGTTCCTGGCCGCGTGTGCGTGTCTGCGATCCTGGCTGCATGTGTGTGTCTGGATTCTTGGCCGCCTGTGCATTTCTGGGTTCCTGGCTGGTGTGTGTTTGTCAGGGTTACTGGCCGCGTGTGTGTGACTGTTTCCTTGGCTGCACGCGTGAGTTTGTCTGGGTTTCTGGCCGGTGAGTGTCTATGTCTGGTTTCCTGTCCGCGCGTGTGTGTGTGTCTTGGATCCTGGCCGCGTACGTGTGTATTTCTGGCTTTCAGGCCGCAAGTTGTATGGGTTCCTTGCCACGTGGTGTGTGTGTGTGTCTGTGTTCCTGGCCACTTTTGTGTATGTCTGTATGGGTTCCTGGCCGCCTCTGCGTTTGTGTGTCTGGGTTCCTGGTCGCGTGTGCATGTCTGGGTTCCTGGCCTCGTGTGTGTGTGTCTGGGTTCCTGGCCGCGTGTTTGTGTACAGGTTCCTGGCCGTGCACGCATGTTTATGTCCGGCTTCCTGGCCTCGTGTGTTGGTGTCTAAGTTCTTGGCTGCGTATGCGTGTCTGGGTTCCTGACCGTTGTGCGTTTGTCTGGGTTACCGGCCACGTGTGCGTGTCTGCGTCCTGGCCGCGTGTGTGTGACTGTTTTCCTGGCTGCGCACGTGAGTTTGTCTGGGTTTCTGGACGTGTGTGAGTGTGTGTGTCTCGGTCACGGTCGTGCGGGTGTGTATTTCTGGCTTCCAGGCTGCGTGTGTGTATCAGACTTCCTGGCTGCGCACGTGTTTATGTATTCCTGGCCATGCGCGAACGTGTGTGTCTGGGTTCATGACCACGTGTACATGTCTGAGTTTTTGGCCATGTGTGTGTGTCTGGGTCCTAGCCTCGTGTGTGTGTCTGGGTTCTTGGCCGCGTTTGTGTGTCTGGGTTCCTGGCCGCGTTCGTGTGTCTGGGTCCTGGCCCTGTGTGTATGTCTGGGTTGCTGGCTGCGCGCGTGTGTGTGTGTCCGAGTTACTGGCCACATGTGCTTGTCTGGGTTCCTGGCCCTGTGTGTATGTCTGGGTTGCTGGCCGTGTGTGTGTGTCTGAATTCCTGGACGCATGTGAGTGTCTGGGTTCGTGGCTGCATGAGCAAGTGTATGACTGGTTCTGCATGTCTGGGTTCTTGGCCGCATATGCGGGTGTGTCTGCGTGCCTGGCCGCGTGTCCGTGTCTGGTTTCCTGGACGCGTGTGAGTTTCTGAGTTCTTGGCCGTGTGCGTGTGTCTGGGTTCCTGGTCTCATGTGTGTGTGTGTCTGAGTTCCTGGACCTGTGTTCGTGTCTGGGTTCCCTGCTTATGTGTCTGGATTCCTGGCTGTGTGTGTCTGGGTTCCTGGCTGTGTGTGTCTGGGTTCCTGGCTGTGTGTGTCTGGATTCCTGGCTTATGTGTCTGGATTCCTGGCTGTGTGTGTCTGGGTTCCTGGCTGTGTTTGACTGTTTTCCTGGCTGTGTGTTTCTGGGCTCCTGGCTCTTATGTCTGGATTCCTGGCTGTGTGTGTCTGGGTTCCTGGCTGTGTGTGTCTGGGTTCCTGGCTGTGTGTGTCTGGGTTCCTGGCTGTGTGTGTCCTGGGGTTTCCTGGCTGTGTGTTTCTGGGTTCCTGGCTGTGTGTGTCTGGGTTCCTGGCTGTGTGTGTCTGGGTTCCTGGCTGTGTGTGTCTGGGTTCCTGGCTGTTTCTGTCTGAATTCCTGGCTATGTGTCTCTGGGTTCCTCCGGAATATCGCCAGACTACGGCACTACCTCACCCCTCACGCGGCTGAAACTGGTCCACGCCTTTATCACCTCAAGGCTGGACTATGGGAACTCTCTCCTCGCCGGCCTTCCCGGCACCTCCCTCCACACTGCAGGTCATTCAGAACTCTGCAGCTCGTGTACTGTCCCGCACCAGACTTCACGACCACATCACTCCCACCCTCGCTCGCCTCCACTGGCTCCCCATCCCCCAGAGGATCGAATTCAAGATCCTCATCCTCATCTACAAGGCCATTCACGGCCTCGCTCCCTCCTACCTCTCCGACCTACTATCCCCCTACCTACCTGCCCATACCCTCCGTTCCTCTGGCTCCGGTCTGCTCCACATCCCCCGCCCCAACCGCCCTACCATCGGTGGCCGGACCTTCAGCCTCTCAGCCCCGAGGCTCTGGAACTCCATCCCCCAGTGCTTTCGCTGCTTCCTCCCTTTCCTCCTTCAAGGCCGGTCTCAAGACCTTTCTCTTTGACGGTGCCTTCAGCTCCCCTCTCGACTCTCTACCCTCTCCTCACTCCCTCCCTTCCCTCCCCTCACCCTGACCATTTCCCCCCTCCTCGCTCCCTCCCTTCCCTCCCCTCACCCTGACCATTTCCCCCCTCCTCGCTCCCTCCCTTCCCTCCCCTCACCCTGACCATTTCCCCCCTCCTCGCTCCCTCCCTTCCCTCCCCTCACCCTGACCATTTCCCCCCTCCTCGCTCCCTCCCTTCCTCCCCTCACCCTGACCATTTCCCCCTGCTCGGGTCCTGACCCAACTGTGCAGCGCCTTGGGAAGTCCTCCCGACGTGAAAGGCGCTCTATAAATGGAATCTTGTTGTTGTTGTTGTTGTTCCTGGCTGTGTGTGTCTGGGTTCCTGGCTGTGTGTGTCTGGGTTCCTGGCTCTGTTGTGCAGCTGAGTTTCCGTCTGTGTTTGTGTCTGGGTTCCTGGCTGTGTGTGTCTGGGTTCCTGCCAGTGTGTCTGTCTGGATTCCTGGCTGTGTGTGTGTGGGGTTCCTGCCTGTATGTTTGTGTGTGGGTTCCTGGCTGTGTGTCTGTCTGGATTCCTGTCTGTGTGTCTGTCTGTGTGTTACTGTGTTCTTTGCTGCGTGTCTGGTTTCCTGGCTGTATGTGTCTCTGGGTTCCTGGACGTGTGTGTCTCTGGGTTCCTGGCTGTGTGTCTGACTGAGTTCCTGGATGTGTGTGTGTCTGGGTTCCTGCCTGTGTCTGTGTCTGGATTCCTCTCTGTGTTTCTATGTCTAGTTTGCTCTCCTTGTGTGTGTCTGTGTCCTGGCTATGCGTGAATCTGGGTTCCTGAGTGTATCTTCCTGAATGAGTGTCTTACCGGGTGTATCTGGGTTCCAGTGTGTGTTTGGGTTATCTGCCATGTGTGTCTGGGTTCTTGGCTGTTTGTATTGTGCTCCTGACTGTATATGCCCTGGTTCCTGCCGGTGTATTGTGTCTAGGTTCCTGGAGGGATCCTTGCTCGGTTCCTTGCTGTTTCGCTGTGCCTTTTGCTGTGTGGCTAGTTTCCTGGCTCTGTGTGTACCTGTATTCCTCATTTTGTGTATCTTGGTTCTTAGCTGTGGTATTTGTGATTCCTGGCTGTGTGTGTCTGGGTTCCTGGCTGTGTGTGTCTGGGTTCCTGGCTGTGTGTGTCTGGGTTCCTGGCTGTGTGTGTCTGGGTTCCTGGCTGTGTGTGTCTGGGTTCCTGGCTGTGTGTGTCTGGGTTCCTGGCTGTGTGTGTCTGGGTTCCTGGCTGTGCGTGTCTGGGTTCCTGGCTGTGCGTGTCTGGGTTCCTGGCTGTGCGTGTCTGGGTTCCTGGCTGTGCGTGTCTGGGTTCCTGGCTGTGTGTGTCTGGGTTCCTCACTGTGTGTTTCTGGGCTCCTGGCTCTTTGTGTCTGGGTTCCTGGCTGTTTCTGTCTGGGTTCCTGACCCTGTGTATTTCTGGTTTGCTGTCCATGCATGTGTCTGGTTTCCTGCCTGTGTTTGTGTCTGGTTCCCTGTCTGTGTGCATGTTTGGGTTCCTCCCTGTGTTTCTGTCTATGTTCCTGTGTGTGTGTGTGTGTGTGTTTGTGTTTGTCTGGGTTCCTGGCTGTGTGTGTCTGGGTTCCTGGCTGTGTGTGTCTGGGTTCCTGGCTGTGTGTGTCTGGGTTCCTGGCTGTGTGTGTCTGGGTTCCTGGCTGTGTGTGTCTGGGTTCCTGGCTGTGTGTGTCTGGGTTCCTGGCTGTGTGTGTCTGGGTTCCTGGCTGTGTGTGTCTGGGTTCCTGGCTGTGTGTGTTTGGGTTCCTGGCTGTGTGTGTGTGTCTGGGTTCCTGGCTGTGTATGTCTAGGTTACTGGCTCTGTTGTGCAGCTGGGTTTCCGTCTGTGTGTGTGTCTGGGTTCTTGGCTCTGTTGTGCAGCTGGGTTTCCGTCTGTGTGTGTGTCTGGGTTCCTGGCGGTGTGTGTCTGGTTCCTGAATGTGTGTGTCTCAAGGTTGCTGGCGGTGTGTGTCTGGGTTCCTGGCTGTGTGTGTCTGGGTTCCTGGTTGTTTGTATCTTCATTCCTGGCTGTGTGTATCTGGATTCCTGACTGTATATGTCTGGGTTCCTGGCTGTGTGTCTCTGGTTCCTGGCTGTGTGTGTCTGGGTTTCTGGCGTCATGTGTCTGGGTTCCTGGCTGTTTATGGGATCCTGGCGGCGTATAGGTGCTTGGTTGCGCCTGTGATCCTGGCTGTATGTGTCTCGGTTACTAGTTGTGTGTGTCTGGCTTCCTGGCTGTGTGTCTCTGCATTCCTGGTTGTGTGTGTCTGGGTTCCTCGTTGTATGTGTCTGAGTTCCTGGCTGTGTGTGTCTGGGTTCCTGGATGTGCGTGTCTGGGTCCTGGCTGTATGTGTCTGGGTTCCTGGCTGTGTGTGTCTGGGTTCCTGGCTGTGTGTTTCTGGGTTCCTGGCTGTGTGTGTCTGGGTTCCTGGCTGTGTGTGTCTGGGTTCCTGGCTGTGTGTGTCTGGGTTCCTGGCTGTGTTTGTCTGGGTTCCTGGCTGTGTGTGTCTGGGTTCCTGGCTGTGTGTGTCTGGGTTCCTGGCTGTGTTTGTCTGGGTTCCCTGCTTGTGTGTCTGGGTTCCTGGCTGTGTGTGTCTGGGTTCCTGGCTGTGTTTGTCTGGGTTCCCTGCTTGTGTGTCTGGGTTCCTGGCTGTGTGTTTCTGGGCTCCTGGCTCTTTGTGTCTGGGTTCCTGGGTGTGTGTGTCTGGGCTCCTGGCTGTTTCTGTCTGAATTCCTGGCTGTGTTTGTCTGGGTTCCTGGCTGTGTTTGTCTGGGTTCCTGGCAATGTTTGTCTGGGTTTCCGTCTGTGTGTGTGTCTGGGTTCCTGGCGGTGTGTGTCTGGGTTCCTGGTTGTTTGTATCTTCATTCCTGGCTGTGTGTGTCTGGGTTCCTGGCTGTGTGTGTCTGGGTTCCTGGCTGTGTGTGTCTGGGTTCCTGGCTGTGTGTGTCTGGGTTCCTGGCTGTGTGTGTCTGGGTTCCTGGCTGTGTGTGTCTGGGTTCCTGGCTGTGTGTGTCTGGGTTCCTGGCTGTGTGTGTCTGGGTTCCTGGCTGTGTGTGTCTGGGTTCCTGGCTGTGTGTGTCTGGGTTCCTGGCTGTGTGTGTCTGGGTTCCTGGCTGTGTGTGTCTGGGTTCCTGGCTGTGTGTGTCTGGGTTCCTGGCTGTGTGTGTCTGGGTTCCTGGCTGTGTGTGTCTGGGTTCCTGGCTGTGTGTGTCTGGGTTCCTGGCTGTGTGTGTCTGGGTTCCTGGCTGTGTGTGTCTGGGTTCCTGGCAGTGTGTGTCTGGGTTCCTGGCTGTGTGTGTCTGGGTTCCTCACTGTGTGTTTCTGGGCTCCTGGCTCTTTGTGTCTGGGTTCCTGGCAGTGTGTGTCTGGGTTCCTGGCTGTTTCTGTCTGGGTTCCTGACCCTGTGTATTTCTGGTTTGCTGTCCATGCATGTGTCTGGTTTCCTGCCTGTGTTTGTGTCTGGTTCCCTGTCTGTGTGCATGTTTGGGTTCCTCCCTGTGTTTCTGTCTATGTTCCTGTGTGTGTGTGTGTGTGTTTGTGTTTGTCTGTGTTCCTGGCTGTGTGTAAGTCTGGGTTCCTGGCTCTTTGTGTGTCTGGGTTCCTGGCTGTGTGTCTCTGCATTCCTGGTTGTGTGTGTCTGGGTTCCTCGCTGTATGTGTCTGAGTTCCTGGCTGTGTGTGTCTGGGTTCCTGGTTGTGTGTGTCTGGGTTCCTCGCTGTATGTGTCTGAGTTCCTGGCTGTGTGTGTCTGGGTTCCTGGATGTGCGTGTCTGGGTCCTGGCTGTATGTGTCTGGGTTGCCGGCTGTGTGTGTATGGGTCCTGGCTGTGTGTGTCTGCATTCCTGGCTGTGTGTGTTTGGGTTCCTGGCTGTGTGTGTCTGGGTTCCTGGCTGTGTGTGTCTGGGTTCCTGGCTGTGTGTGTCTGCATTCCTGGCTGTGTGTGTTTGGGTTCCTGGCTGTGTGTGTCTGGGTTCCTGGCTGTGTGTGTGTGTCTGGGTTCCTGGCTGTGTATGTCTAGGTTACTGGCTCTGTGTGTCTGGGTTCCTGGCGGTGTGTGTCTGGGTTCCTGGCTGTGTGTGTCTGGGTTCCTGGTTGTTTGTATCTTCATTCCTGGCTGTGTGTATCTGGATTCCTGACTGTATATGTCTGGGTTCCTGGCTGTGTGTCTCTGGGTTCCTGGCTGTGTGTCTCTGGTACCTGGCTGTGTGTGTCTGGGTTCCTGGCTGTGTGTCTCTGGGTTCCTGGCTGTGTGTCTCTGGTACCTGGCTGTGTGTGTCTGGGTTTCTGGCGTCATGTGTCTGGGTTCCTGGCTGTGTGTGTCTGGTTCCTGGCTGTGTGTGTCTTGGTTTCTGGCGTCATGTGTCTGGCTTCCTGGCTGTGTGTGTCTGGGTTCCTGGTTGTGTGTGTCTGGGTTCCTGGCTGTGTGTGTCTGGGTTCCTGGCTGTGTGTGTTTGGGTTCCTGGCTGTATGTGTCTGGGTTCCTGGATGTGCGTGTCTGGGTCCTCGCTGTATGTGTCTGAGTTCCTGGCTGTGTGTGTCTGGGTTCCTGGATGTGCGTGTCTGGGTCCTGGCTGTATGTGTCTGGGTTGCCGGCTGTGTGTGTATGGGTCCTGGCTGTGTGTGTCTGCATTCCTGGCTGTGTGTGTTTGGGTTCCTGGCTGTGTGTGTCTGGGTTCCTGGCTGTGTGTGTCTGGGTTCCTGGCTGTGTGTGTCTGCATTCCTGGCTGTGTGTGTTTGGGTTCCTGGCTGTGTGTGTCTGGGTTCCTGGCTGTGTGTGTGTGTCTGGGTTCCTGGCTGTGTATGTCTAGGTTACTGGCTCTGTGTGTCTGGGTTCCTGGCGGTGTGTGTCTGGGTTCCTGGCTGTGTGTGTCTGGGTTCCTGGTTGTTTGTATCTTCATTCCTGGCTGTGTGTATCTGGATTCCTGACTGTATATGTCTGGGTTCCTGGCTGTGTGTCTCTGGGTTCCTGGCTGTGTGTCTCTGGTACCTGGCTGTGTGTGTCTGGGTTTCTGGCGTCATGTGTCTGGGTTCCTGGCTGTGTGTGTCTGGTTCCTGGCTGTGTGTGTCTTGGTTTCTGGCGTCATGTGTCTGGCTTCCTGGCTGTGTGTGTCTGGGTTCCTGGTTGTGTGTGTCTGGGTTCCTGGCTGTGTGTGTCTGGGTTCCTGGCTGTGTGTGTTTGGGTTCCTGGCTGTATGTGTCTGGGTTCCTGGATGTGCGTGTCTGGGTCCTGGTTGTATGTGTCTGGGTTCCTGGCTGTGTGTGTCTGGGTTCCTGGCTGTGTGTGTTTGGGTCCCTGGCTGTGTCTGGGTTGCTGGCTGCTTGTGTCTGGGTTTCTGGTTCTATCTGTCTGTATTCCTGATTGTGTGTGTCTGGGTTGCTGGCTGTGTGTGTCTGGGTTCCTAGTGGTGTGTGTCGTGGTTCCTGGCTCTATGTGTCTGGGTTCCTGGCTGTTTATGGGATCCTGGCGGAGCATAGGTTCCTGGTTGCGCCTGTGTTCCTGGCTGAATGTGTCTCGGTTACTGGTTGTGTGTGTCTGTGCGTGTCTGGGTTCCTGGCTGTATGTGTATGGGTTGCTGGCTGTGTGTGTATGGGTCGCTAGCTGTGTGTTTCTGGGTTCCTGGTTGTGTGTGCGTGTCTGTGTTCCTGTCTGTGCGCCAGTGTCTGTGTTCCTGGCAGTGTGTGTGTATTTGGGTTCCTGGCTGTGTGTGTATATCTTGGTTCCTGGCTATATGTGTATGTGTGTTTGGTTTCCTGGCTGTGTGTGTCTGGGTTCCTGGCTGTGTATGTGTGTCTGTGTGGGTTCCTGGCTGTATGTGTGTGTGTTAGTTACTTTCTGTGTGTTTGTCTGGGTTCCTGGCTCTATGTGTGTGTATTTGGGTTTATGTCTGTAACTGTATATCTTGGTTCTTGGCTATATGTGTGTGTGTGACTGGATTCCTGGCTGTGTGTGTGTTTGTGGGTTCCTGGTTGTGTGTGTGTCTGGGTTCCTGATTGTGTGTGTCTGTGTTCCTGGTTGTGTGTGTGTGTGTCTGTGTTCCTTGCTGTGTGTGTGTTTCTGGGTTCCTGGCTGTACGTGTGTGTCTTAGTTACTGACCGTGTGTGTGCTTGTCTGGGTTCCTGGCTGTTTGTGTGTGTCTGGTTTCCAGGCTGTGTGCGTGTCTAGGTTCCTGGCTCTGTGTGTGTGTCTGTGTTCCGGGCTGTGTTTGTGCACCTGGATTCCGGGCTGTGTGTTTCTGTCCTTCGCTGTGTGTCTGAGTTGCTGGCTGTGTGTATGTGTGTATCTGGGTTCCTGGCTATGTGTTTGTCTGGGTTCCTGGTTGTGTGTGTGTATTTGGGTTTCTGCTGTATTTGTATATCTTGGTTCTTGGCTATATGTGTGTGTATGTGACTGGATTCCTGGCTGTGCGTGTTTGGTCCCTGGCTGTGTGTGTCTGGATTCCTGGCTGTGTATGTGTGCTGTGTTCCTTGGTGTGTGTGTGTGTGTGTGTCTGGGTTCCTGGCAGATCTGGTGTGTGTGTTAGGGCAAGTTTCCTTACTCCACACAGAGCCTAATAATAATCCCTAAAAAAACCAAAAACAATAATAAATTGGTCATTTTCAATCCACGACTGTTTGTGGGACATTGCTGTGCGCAATTGGCTGCCGCGTTCACCCACAAATATAGTCAATTCACTTTACAGTGTGTTTTGTGAAGCGCATTGGGACGTCCTCCCGACGTGAAAAGCGCTATATAAATGCAAGGATTATTATTATAGTTACTTTCTGTGTGTGTGTATGTCTGGGTTCCTGACTGTATGTGTATGTGTGTCTTAGTTACTGACTGTGTGTGTGCTTATCTGGATTCCAGGTTCTGTTTGTGTGTGTCTGGGTTTCTGCCTGTGTGTGTGTGTCTATGTTCCTGTGTCAGGTCCGCTGAACACACCTGCCTCAAATCTCGCCTAACGGTCCACCGGCAAACCTGGCTGGACCTCCTCAAAATCTACCGTTCCACAATAGCCTCGGTCAAGTCGTCCTTCTACTCTAATCCTGGAGGCGAAGAACAACCCCAGGCTTCTGTTCTCCACCACATCCCGACTCCTCCGTTCCCCCCGCCACCCCGCACAGGTCATCTCCTCCAACCTTCACTGCGGGAGATGCTGGACGTCCTTGAATCCAAAATCAAGGGAATCCGTTCTGCGGTCACTGCCCCTCCAAATTCCACCCACCTCTTCCCTCCCACACTGACTCCTACCCATCCTCCCCTACACACCTTCGAACCCGTTTCCCCACCTTCTGTCACCAAACTCATCCTGTCCTTGAAACCCACCACCTGCTCCCTGGACCCCATCCCCACTCCACTCCTTATCTCCCAGCTCCACCTCTTTGCCCCACATATCACAGACATCGTCAACCTGTCCCTCTCCTCTGGCTCTGTTCCCATTCCCCTAAAAACTGCCACCATCACTCCCACCTTGAAAAAACCCTCCCTTGATGCGTCGCAGCTATCAAGCTACCGGCCCATCTCCAACCTCCCCTTCCTGTCCAAGGTTCTCGAAAGAGTTGTCGCCTCCCAGCTGCACTCTTTCCTCTCCACTCACTCACTTTTCAAACCCCTTCAGTCGGGTTTCCGTGCTGCTCATAGCACAGAAACTGCCCTGGTCAAAGTCACTGACGTCTTGACCATCTGCGACCAGGGCTCCCTCTGCCTCCTCGTCCTCCTCGACCTATCGGCCGCATTCGATACGGTCGACCGCTCTATCCTATTCCACCACTTGTCCTCCCACCTCAACCTTCAAGGCCCTGTCCTTGAGTGGTTTAGGTCGTACCTCTCCCACCGTCTCCATTTTGTTTCCACAAACGGCTTTTCCTCCAGCCCCCGCAGTCTCGTGCGGTGTCCCTCAGGGCTCTGTCCTCGGTCCCCTCCTCTTCACCCTCTTTTATCTCCCCCTCGGTGACATCATCCGCAGACATGGGGTTAACTTCCACATGTATGCGGATGACACCCAACTCTACCTTTCCTCCTCTACCCTCAACTCCACGACCACCGATGTCCTGACAGCTGTCTGTCCGACATCGAGTCCTGGACGAGAGACAACTTTCTTCAGCTCAACGTGCGCAAAACTGAGGCCCTCCTGATTGGCTCACGTCAGCGCCTCCGCACCTCAGGCGCTGACAGCATCAGCATCCAAGGCTGCACTCTCCACCTCTCAAAGCCATCAGGAACCTCGGTGTTCTGTTCGACCCTGAGCTGTCCTTTCTCCCTCATATCTGCGCCACAACTGGCACCGCCTTCCATCACCTCCGAAACATCGCCAGACTACGGCACTACCTCACCCCTCACGCTGCTGAAACTCTGGTCCACACCTTTATCACCTCAAGGCTGGACTATGGGAACTCTCTCCTCACCGGCCTTCCCGGCACCTCCCTCCACACTGCAGGTCATTCAGAACTCTGCAGCTCGTGTACTGTCCCGCACCAGGCTTCGGGACCACATCACACCCACCCTCGCTCACCTCCACTGGCTCCCCATCCCCCAGAGGATCGAATTCAAGATCCTCATCCTCACCTACAAGGCCATTCACGGCCTCGCTCCCTCCTACCTCTCCGACCTACTATCCCCCTACCTACCTGCCCGTACCCTCCGTTCCTCTGGCTCCGGTCTGCTCCACATCCCCCGCCCCAACCGCCCTACCATCGGTGGCCGGACCTTCAGCCTCTCAGCCCCGAGGCTCTGGAACTCCATCCCCCAGTGCCTTCGCCGCTTCCTCCCTTTCCTCCTTCAAGGCCGGTCTCAAGACCTTTCTCTTTGACGGTGCCTTCAGCTCCCCTCTCGAATCTCTACCCCCTCCTCACTCCCTCCCTTCCTTCCCCTCACCCTGACCATTTCCCCCCTGTTCGGGTCCTGACCCAACTGTCCAGTGCCTTGGGACGTCCTCCCGACGTGAAAGGCGCTCTATAAATGCAATCTTGTTGTTGTTGTTGTGTGTGTGTGTGTGTGTCTGTGTTCCTGGCTGTGTGCCAGTATCTGGGTTCCTGGCAGTTTGTGTGTATTTGTGTTCCTGACTGTATGTGTGTGCCTTAGCTACTGGCTGTGTGTGTGCTTGTCTGGGTTCCGGGCTCTGTTTGTGTGTGTCTGGGTTCCTGACTCTGCGTGTGTGTCTGGGTTCCTGGCTGTGTGTGTGTGTGTGTTTGTGTCTGGTTTCCTGACTGTGTGTGTCTGGGTTCCTGGCTGTGTGTGTGTGTGTGTTTGTGTCTGGTTTCCTGACTGTGTGTGCCTGGGTTCCGGGCTCTGTTTGTGTGTGTCTGGGTTCCTGACTCTGCGTGTGTGTCTGGTTTCCTGACTGTGTGTGCCTGGGTTCCTGGCTGTGTGTGTGTGTGTGTTTGTGTCTGGTTTCCTGACTGTGTGTGCCTGGGTTCCTGGCTGTGTTTGTTTCTGGGTTCCTGGCTGTATGTATGTGTGTCTGGGTTTCTGGCTGTGTGTGTTTGCGTTCTGGGCTGTGTGTGCACGCCTGTGTTCCGGGCTTTGTGTCTCTGTCCTTCTGAGTTCCTGGCTGTGTGTACGTGTGTGTCTGGGTTCCTGACTATGTGTGTGTTTGTCTGGGTTCCCGATTGTGTATGTGTATGGTTTCCTGGCTTTGTGTGTGTGTCTAGGTTCCTGGCTGTATATGTTTGTGTGGGTTCCTGGCTGTGTATGTTTGTGTGGGTTCCTGGCTGTGTATGTTTGTGTGGGTTCCTGGCTGTGTATGTTTGTGTGGGTTCCTGGCTGTGTATGTTTGTGTGGGTTCCTGGCTGTGTATGTTTGTGTGGGTTCCTGGCTGTGTATGTTTGTGTGGGTTCCTGGCTGTGTATGTTTGTGTGGGTTCCTGGCTGTGTATCTGGGGGGGTTCCTGGCTGTGTGTGTCTGTCTGGGTTCCTGGCTGTGTGTGTGTGTCTGGGTTCCTGGCTGTGTGTGTGTGTCTGGGTTCCTGGCTGTGTGTGTGTGTCTGGGTTCCTGGCTGTGTGTGTGTGTCTGGGTTCCTGGCTGTGTGTGTGTGTCTGGGTTCCTGGCTGTGTGTGTGTGTCTGGGTTCCTGGCTGTGTGTGTGTGTCTGGGTTCCTGGCTGTGTGTGTGTGTCTGGGTTCCTGCCTGCGTGTGTGTTTCTGGTTTCCTTGCTGTATGTCTGTCTGGGTTCCTGGCTGTGTGTGTGTGTCTGGGTTCCTGGCTGTGTGTGTGTTTCTGGTTTCCTTGCTGTATGTCTGTCTGGGTTCCTGGCTGTGTGTGTGTGTCTGGGTTCCTGGCTGTGTGTGTGTGTCTGGGTTCCTGGCTGTGTGTGTGTGTCTGGGTTCCTGGCTGTGTGTGTGTGTCTGGGTTCCTGGCTGTGTGTGTGTGTCTGGGTTCCTGCCTGCGTGTGTGTTTCTGGTTTCCTTGCTGTATGTCTGTCTGGGTTCCTGGCTGTTTGTGTGTGCCTGGGTTCCTGTGTGTGTGTGTATTTGATTTCCTGTCTGTGTGTGTGTGTGTCTGGGTTTCTGGCTGTGTATGTGTGTTCCTTGCTGTGTGTGTGTCTGGGTTGTTGGCTGTGTGTGTGTATGTCTGGGTTTCTGGCTGTATGTGTGTTGGGTTCCTGGCTGTATCCATGTCTGGCTTCCTGGTTGTCTGTGTTTGTTTCTGGGTTCCTGGCTGTGTGTGTCTCTGGTTTCCTGGCTGTGTGTATGTGTGTCTGGGTTCCTGGCGGTGTGTGTGTGTGTCTGAGTTCCTGGCTGTGTGTGTGTGTGTGTCAACGTTCTGGGCTGTGTGTGCACGCCTGTGTTCCGGGCTGTGTTTGTGCACCTTGGTTCCAGGCTGTGTGTCTCTGTCCTTCGCTGCATGTCTGAGTTCCTGGCTATGTGTACGTGTGTGTCTGGGTTCCTGGCTGTGTGTATGTGTGTGTCTGGGTTCCTGGCTGTGTGGGTGTATTTGGTTTTCTGGTTGTATGTGTATATCTTGGTTCTTGGCTATATGTGTGTGTGTGTGTGTGTGACTGGATTCCTGCCTGTGTGTGTGCGTGTGTCTGGGTTTCTGGCTGTGTGTGTGTGTTTGTGGGTTCCTGGCAGTGTGTGTCTGGGTTCCTGGCTGTGTGCCCGTGTTTAGGTTCCTGGCTGTGTGTGTATGTCTGGGTTCCTGGCAGTGTGTGTGTCTGTGTTTCTGGCTGTGTGCCCGTGTTTATGTTCCTGGCTGTGTGTGTATGTCTGGGTTCCTGGCTGTGTGTGTCTTGGTTCTTAGCTGTGTGTGCATGTGTCTGGGTTCCTCATTGTGTCTTTGTTGTCTGTGTGTGTGCTTGTGTCTGCATGTTTGCCTGTGTGTGTTTGGGTGTTTGCCTGTGTGTGTGTCTGGGTTCTGAACTCTACGTTTCCGGGTTCCTGGCTGCGTTCATATTTGTGTGTGCGTGTTTCTGTCAGTGACCGGGTTTCTATCTGTGTTAGCACATTGCTTTACACGTCTGAGAGAGGTTACCTGTGTTACAGGTATCCTGTCTGTGTGTGCGTGTTGCTGTGCGTAATTGGGTTCTCGTCTGAGTTTGAGCGTTGCTGTATCAAATCACCTATTTTACAGTGAATGGCAGATTACAGATTGCAGTCGCTCTAATAAAAACATATAATTAACAACATTCTTATTGCTTAGCTCAAAAAAACTTTCAGTGTCCATGGCCGCTACCCTGTGATCCGGGCTTGTCTGCGTAGCAGAGGTTGGGTGGAAAAAAAATATGCTAAAGTTCCGAAGAATTCACCGAAAAAGGATAAATGTAACCCGGAGGATAATGACGTGGATTTTGATGATGATGACGATGATGCTGATGACGATGATGATGGTGACAGTGGTGAGCTGAACTTACAATTGAACCAGGAGGCACTGCTAGAGAGAGCATATGCTCTGCACACTTGCTTCCCACATCCTTGCTCTCGCCTCACACGAGATCCAGCCCAGGATTATCATTCCTGTGGTCCACACTGACCATGCACCACTCCTACACGCACAGTGCAGTGATTTGTTTTTTATTGCAGGAAAACTCTTGAGATGAGGAAATGTCTTTGCTTCATTTTAACAGAATTGTTGTTTGTGAAAATGATTTGTTGCATGACTTGCTCAGTAAATGTCTTTATGGTGACAGTCACACCAAGCGGGGCACTGACTGGCAACAAATAAAGTATAGGACACTATGAAATGGAGATGAATTTGAAAAAAACGAAAAGGTTTTCTATAGACACTTAAATAAAGAGGATAACCATGAAAAGTGTGACCCACTCATGCTATAGAGACAAAGTATTGTGGATAGCAGGGCAATGGTTGACATCTTAAATACGTGCTTTGGTTGTGTATTTACAGTAGACAGGGAAGGTTCGTTCTGGGAGAGCAGACAGATGTGAAGGAACAACTGTTTCAATATAGATATCAATAAGGTTGATGTAAGTGGATCACACACCGGGTTCAGATGCATTTCACTTCAGAGAGCTGAGGAAGGTTAGCATCCAAATTATGAGCGCTATGGCTAAAAATGTTCAAAAATGTTTAACACAGGAAGCATTTCAAGGATGGCGGGTGGGAAATGTTACACCGTTATTCAAAAAAAATGATGAGACAGCTCGGGCTGATGAGACATCATTGGAAGAAAAGGGTTGGAGTCAATTATAAAGAAAAAAATTTAAGAATCTGGAGAAAATTAAACTGATCAGGGAGAGTCAGCAGTCATTGTGTTTGTGTTTGACTCATTGAGGTTTTAGAGGATAATAAATGAGGAGGATTGGCAAATTGTGAAATGATTGTATATTTCAGGAGGATGCTGATAAGCTAGAGAAATGATCGGACAAGTGGCAGATATGCTGATAAATGTGAGCTATAGATTTCAGGAAAAACAGGGAGTTAGACATATAGCCTGAAGTCAAAACAACGAATGAAAAATGGAGGAGCCAGAGATCTGGAATAAAAATACATACATCAGTTAAAGGGGAAGCAGGTACAGAACATTTCTGTCAATAAGGCAAATGGAATCTGGGATTTATAAAGTAATTAAACATAGGCAATTGATGTTTGAAATGGTTAGATTAGAATATTGGTTAGATCTCAGCTGGAACATTGTATTCTAGAGTCATGACAGGGTAGATAGCTAATAATGATTTCCTGATTTGATGACAAGGGCACATTCTGCATTGTTAGCAGAAATATTAGAGGAGGTTGGAAGGAGACTTGGTAATTTACCAAAAGTGTCTATTGAGGCCGGTTCAAGAAAATTGTTCAAAAGGGACTGAGATAAACAGTTGATCAGGAAAAACATGAAAGGAAATGGGGAGAGAGCTGGGAAGTGGGAGTATTAAAAAGTGAAGATTAAGAGAAACAGGTGGAATGGCACCGACAGGATAGCCGAATGACTTCTCACATAGAATTACACACGTTACTGAACCCAAACAGGCCTTTTGGCCTAACTAGTCCATGTCAGTGTTTATACTCCACACGAATCTCCAACCCTCCTTAAAGTCCCCAGATCAGGTACTTGTGTTCCCGGCCAAATTTGCCGTGAGTTCACCAACAAACTGAACAAAACAGCATTAATCTCGCAAGCTTCTCCAGTAACTGTCAGCATTAGATATTGTGGTGAGTTTAATTTCTTTTGTATGTGTCCCAAATATGGTTTAGAAAATATGGTCACCCTATCCTAAAACGCTCTCCCATACCCCTTTATTCAGTGTCAGCCTGGCTCACTAATCATTAAAGCAAATTCTGTGAAGTGTTTTGCGACGTTCTCCATGTGAAAGACTCTCGCCTCTGAGTCACAAGGTTGCAGGTTCAAGCACAGGTTCAAGCCCCACATCAGAACTTGAAACCCATATAGTCTAATCTGACACTCCATTATAGTGCTGGAGAGTGCTGCATTGTTGCAGGTGCTATCCTTCAGATGAGACGTTAACTAAGATCCCATCTGACTGTTCAGGTGGACATTAAAGATCCAGTTGCATTATTTGAAAAGAGAAGGAAGTTTCTCTCTCCTGGTCTTTTGGCCAATAAAATTGGTTATTTATTTGAGGGACTTTGCTGTGTGCAAATGGACTGCCACCTTTACCCACAAATACACAATCACTAAACTTTAGAATCAATCCTATGAACTGCTTTGAGACATCCTCCCAGTGTGAAAGGTGCTGTATCAAATGCAAGGATTAACATACTTATTCCCTTCCCCTTCTATATAAAAACTTGCAATGTTTGTAATATTTGCTACAGTTGGGTTGAGATTCACCTATTTGTGTTACATTTTATTATTATTATTTTATATTGTAGATAACAAGGACGATGATAAAGAAACAAGGATCAAGTTTGATACCCAGGAAAGCATCTACGATATAATGGTTAGTGTTGGAAGCAAACTGATCGGTAAACATCCTTGTAAACAGCTTCAGATGTCAGTGTTTAGACTCCACACAAACCTCCACCCTCTTCCTCCATGTTGTCATTGTGCGGAGAAAAGGCTGCTGGACAATGTCAGACAGCGATGGTTCACTTGCCTGAAATTGCATCAGGTGAGACCGTGTTGTTGTAATATTGCAGATCGAGCAGAATTGTGGAAAATTCTTCAATTCAGTTTTAATTTGAAAGCAGGTTTTCCGCAGTTCTTCACAAGATCTCAGCACATCACAAGATTAGTTTGGATGAAGATTCCCTTTGGCCCACCTGATCTCATCCCTCCCTGCCATCTTCCCATGAAAACAACAGCAATAAGTCAACAGGGTGCAGTCTGCAACAGGGTAGGACTTAGATGGTTATGGATGGAATGGGACGAATGGTCTTTTCTCTTTCCCACCTAATATTTATGGCACATTCTACCTTAGTGATATGAATAATCTCTGATCTTCTCCCCGGCCCAGCCCTCAAGACCATTGGCGGACGGGCCTTCAGCTTTTCTGCCCACACCCTCTGGAACTTCATCCCACATGCCCTTCACCTCGCTCCATCCCTTGCCTCCTTCAAGGCACGCCTCAAGACCCTTCTCTTCGATCGTGCCTTTGGTCACTATCCTACCCTCTCTGCCCTCTACCCTCCCTGATCCCACCCCCATCCCCGCTCGGGTCCTAATCCCTGACAATTCAGTGCCTTGGGACGTCCTACCGATGTGAAAGGCGCTTTACAAATGTAATTTTGTGTTGTAATGTATCTTGGATAAAAAGGAAAGAAATATCCCAACGGGTTTGGGGCTATGGCTAAAGGCTTGAGTCTGTCCACTTCCCCTCCATCCCTCTCCCCAAACTTGCATTTGGTTGCCCCGTTTTGCCCACAAAATAGTCAATCCACTTGACAATATATTCTGTAATGCATTTTGAGACATCTCAATGAATCCTGTCATTGAGACGTCTAAAAGCACTTCACAGAGAATATATTGTAAAGGCGCTATATCAAATGCAAGGATTATTATTAAAATGGAGATCCTAAATTATTATTATTAAAATGATTTGGTATCCATGGTATCCAGGTGATATAATGAAGAGTCACCTTACCCTGGAGCTATGAGCAATGATTAGACAAGCTAAGGCTCTTGAGTTGGTTCTATCACCCTTATATGTACATCCACAATATGGCTCACTCTCCCTCAGTGTACTGGGTAGCCTCTGTGTTCAATCCTCACTAATGAATGCAAGCCCCTTTCACTAGGTGTAACTTGACTAATGAGTTCTTCCACGACAACATGTACTACCAATTTGTATTTAAATTAAAGCAAATTGGGAAGCTTCAATCAGAGGTTTATTTTACACCTCTGTGACCTAGGCTGAACCTGTTTGTGTATTCCCCCTTTCTTTGATTTATATAGAAAGCTTGAGTTAAGCATGGTTATTAAGTTAGCTCAACAGAATTTTATTGTAACTTTGATGAAACCCTTTGCATTAAATCTTAAACGACACGATAAATATCAACAAACACAACTATGAGATAACAAACATTAATCACACGTAAACTACACATGCTAGCAGCCACTTGTAATGAAGTTAATGTAAAGTGCACGAAGAACCAACCTCTGACTACAACTCATCAATAGTCAGAGCTCGTACCTTTGTTGTCATCAGGTATAAAAATAGCGACCACGAGCACATGGCGCTCAGTCTTTTATAGGCATTGAGCCCCTCCGCAAATTAGGGTAATTGTATTGTACCAATTACTTGATGTAATTGGTGCTTTTCTTATGGTCCAATCAAAATCATCTGTTAGGTGACCCAAGAGGGAAGCATTCCACCTTCCTAACCACTTATGCAAATTATAGTCAGTTACCCGCCAAATTGTTGCAATTGATGCAAGAGTCAGACTTATGGCACCATAAGTATCAAAAATGTTCAATGCATTTTTAAAAAGTATGTAAAGCACTACTCAATATATTTAAACAACAGACAGGCATAGAAAACAAAAGGGGTGACCGTGACATATCCCCCTCTTGATAATGAAAATGCTTCAAAAAGCGAGATTGTTATCAAAGTGCTTGGAGATAGAAGGTCACGATAAAAGTGCCTCTCTCTCTCTCTTCCTTTACTAAGTGCTGGCTATCTTCCTGCTTGAGGTATCTGATCTTTCTGTGATACAGGTCTAGCTTTCAATGTGTAATGTGTTCTTTCAAACTACATCATACTTATCATACGTAACTATGTTAAAAATATACAGCTGAGGACAATCAAAACATTAGCTCCTATAATTCACAAGAAAAATCACAAGATTCCCTTGTAAAATTCCTTTGTACCACCACCTCGCTGGAAGTTCATGCAACTCTTATACAAAACATTTTGCTGTTAGCACTCCCTAGAGCACTTCCTAGGAACGGGATAAATTCAGAGGTGCTCCTTGTTTGGTCTGGTCTTTGTCTTCACCACAAGGTGAACGGGATTGAGTTGAATGCCACTCCCTCCCTTCCTGTGGATTTTTTGTACATGTTGAAACAGTGTTGTACTATCCTCTTGATACCAGTATTTTAATAGCCTTTGGGTTAATGTGGTTCACCACCTTGATTGGTTTGTGAAATCGGTCACGTAAAATTCCTAAAACAGGCATAGAAAACAAAAGGGGTGACCTGACACTCTTCTCTCAAGACTGAAGAACCCCGAGCTTGTCTAATCGTTGTTCAGAGCTCATTCCTCTTAACACTGAGATAAGCCTTGTTCCTCTCGTTTGCACTGTCTCTGTGGTCTGGGCAGCCCCTATGTGACAGTGACAGAGCTGTCTGCTGTGTTCACTGTGTAGCCTGACCAGGGCACTGTACAGTGTGATGTCTGGACATCTAAGCTCAACGATTAGCAAAATAGCCCAGCATCCTGTTCGTCTCGTTTATTGCTGCCTCATACTTGACAAGTTGAATCCCATCAATGGAGTATTGTATTTCCTAAAATGAATCTACTTCTAAAATAGATTGGTAAGCATCCCTGTAAACAGCTTCAGATGAATTGAATGATTTACACAATCTTACATTTTAAGATGAAAGAGGCTAAGACAAGGTGGAATTTCAGACCTCGGGTAGGTTGCTAGCAATTATGGATATGGGGCTCATGCAATAAATATTGGATGGCAATTTAGCATTCCATCCCAGTTATCTATGATTGTTAAGGACTGGGGGAAGGATCCGTTCAACATAAGAGGAAACTCAATGCATGTGTGAGGGAGAAGGGAATAGACGGGTGTACGAAGGGAGAAGGAACAAGGGAAAAGGAGTAGGCCATTCAGCCCCTCAAGCCTGTTCCACCGTTCTGTAAGATCAAGGCTGATCTTTATAAAAACTTTATAAAACACTGGTTAGGCCTCAGCGAGAGACTGTGTTCAGTTCTGGGCACCACACTTTACGAAGGATGTCAAGGCATTGGAGAGGGTGCAAAGGAAATTTACCAGGATGGTACCAGGAATGAGGGACTTCAATTATCAGGAGAGGCTATAGAATTATTCTCCTTGGAGTAGAGAAGGTTAAGAGGAGACTTAATGGAAGTTTTCAAAGTTATGTTGGGATTCAATAGGGTGAACAAGAAGAAATTATTTCCACTGGCGGGTGGGTCAGTAATCCGAGAACACCGATTTTAAAATAGTTGTTAAAAGAAACAGAGGGGAGATGAGGAGAAAATTTTCCCATAGCAAGTTGTTCGGATCTGGAATACATTGCCTGAAAGGGTAATTGAAGGCAGTTCGTTAACAACTTTTAAGAGAGAAGTAAATAATTATTTAGGGACAAAATGCAGGGCGAGGGAGTGGGATTGAATTGGATAGCTCTTTTCAAAGACACGATGCACCGAATGGCTTCCTTCCGTGTAATTCTATGATTCTACGACCTGTACCTCAACTCCAATTATCCGCCCTTGCCCCATATACCATGATACCCTTACCTAATCCACCTTAATCTTGAAAATTTGAATGGATCCAGTATCCACAGCCTTTTGGAGGAGAGAGTTCCAGATTTTCACTACCCTTGAGTGAAAAAAAGCAAACTTGCCTTACTCCTAAATGGGCTAGCTCTAATTTTAAGATTATGCCCCATGTTCTGGATTCCTCCATCAGAGCAAATAATTTCTCTGTAGCTACCCTGTCGAATCCTTTTGTTATTTTAAAAACCTCAATTAGATTACTTCTCAACCTTCTAAACTCAAGGGAATACAGACCAAAATTGATGCAACCTGCACTCATAATTTAACCCTTTACGCCCTGGTATCATTCTGGTGAATCTGCGCTGCACCCCCTCCAGAGCCAATAGTTATGGTGTGTATCACCTTCCTGAGGTGCTGTGCCCAAAATTTAACTCGTTTTGAGTGATTTGTGTATGTGGACACCCAAATCCCTCTGCTTCTCCACAGTTCTTAGTTTCTCACGATTTAAAAAATATTCTGTTTTGCTATTATTGCAAATAGTGTGCAGTAGTTTCCCCCAGGGGAAGTATTGGCACCACTGCTCTTTTTGATCTATATAAATGACCTTGGGTATAGGGAGTACTTCAGTTATCAGGAGAGTCTGGAGAAGCTGGGATTATTCTCCTTAGAGCAGAGAAGGTTAACTTAATAGAAGTTTTCAAAATTATGTGGGGATTCGATAGGGTGAACAAGGAGAAACTATTTCCACTGGCAGGTTGGTCGGTAACCCAAGGGCACCGATTTAAAATAGTTGTTAAAAGAAAGTGGGGGTGGGGGAGGTGAGGAGAAATTTTTCCACACAGTGAGTTGTTCGGATCTGGAATACATTGCTTGAAAGGGTGGTGGAAGCCAATTCGATAATAACAGTACAGTACAGACTCCTGGGGAACACCATTTGTCACGTTTCCTGCATCCCAGCCAACTAGCCAACTGCCAATCCATGTCACAAGGTTACCTCTAATTCCATGCACTTTCATTTTTGCTAATAACCTCTTGTGCGAACTTTATCAAATGCCTTCTGAACGTTCATGTTGGCGACATGAATAGACACTCTGTTAAAAAAGCATATGGGTTACTAGGCTTTATAAATAGGGGCATAGAATACAAAAGACAGGAAGTTATGATGAATCTGTTTAAAACACTGGTTAGGCCTTAGCTAGAGACTGTGTTCAATTCTGGACACCACACTTTAAGAAGGATGTCAAGACGTTGGAGAGGGTGCAGAGGAGATTTACCAGGATGGTACCAGGAATGAGGGACTTCAGTTATCAGGAGAGGCTGGAGAAGCTAGGATTATTCTCCTTGGAGCAGAGACGGTTAAAAGGAGACTGAATAGAAGTTTTCAAAATTATGAGGGGATTCGATAGGGTGAACAAGGAGAGACTATTTCCACTGGCAGTGGGTCGGTAACTAGAGGGCACCAATTTAAAATAGTTGCTAAAGGAAACAGAAGGGAGATGAGGAGAAATTTTTTTTACACAACGAATTGTTCGGATCTGGAATGCATTGCCTGAAAGGTTGGTGAACGCCGATTCGATAATAGCTCATTGACTTTTCTGATCTGTTTATCCCTATGCCAATGGGATATGGCTATGGCCTATCATAGAATCATAAAATCATAGAATTGTACAGCACAAAAAGAAGCCATTCGGCCCACCGAGTTTGTGCCGGGCCGGCTCTTTGAAAAGAGCAATGTAATGTCAACCCCACTCCCCAGCCCTTTCCCCATAACCCTGCAAACCTGTCCTCCTCAAATACCTGTCCACCGCGTTTTTAAAAGTTGTTATCGAATCGGCCTCGACACCCTTTCAGGCAATGCGTTCCAGATTCGAACAACTCGCTGCGTGAAAAAATGTCTTCTCACCTCCCCTCTGCTTCTTTTAGAAATTATTTTGAATCTGTGACCTCGAGTTACCGACACACCGACCAGTGGAAACAGTTTTTCCCTTTCTAACCTATCAAATCCCCTCATGATTTTGAAGACCTCTATTAGGTCTCCTCGTAACCTTCTCTGCTCCAATGAGAATAATCCTCTCCTCTCTACCCTTTCCTCATAATCAAGGTCCCTCATTCCTGGTACCATTCTTGTAAATCTCCTCTGCACTCTTTCCAATGCCTTAACATCCTTCCTATAGTGCGGTGCCCAGAACTGGGCGCAGTATTCTAACTGAGGCCTAACCAGTGTTTTATATCGGTTAATCATAACCTTTGACTCTTGTACTCTATGCCCCTATTTATAAAGCCTAGAATCCCATTTGCTCTTTTTACAGCCTTATCTACCTGTCCTGCCACCTTCAAGGATTCATTTACCTGCACCCCCAGGTCTCTCTGTTCTTTTACCCCTCTTAAGATTGTATTACCAGCCTGTATTGCCTCCCCTCATTCGTTCTACCAAAATGCATTACTTCGCATTTCTCTACATTGGAACTCATCTGCCATGTGTCTGCCCATTTTACCATTCTGTCTACGTCTTCCTTCAGTTGGCTCCTATCCTGCTCACTGTTTACCACCCAACCTAACTTTGTGTCGTCCACAAACTTGGAACTGGTACTTGCTATACCCAAGTCCAGATAATTTATCTATGGCTCAGGTAGTAATGCAGAGATTACCTCGCTCGAGATCCTGTTTTTTAATTCAGCTCCTAGCTCGATACTCCTTTAGTAGGACCCCCTTCCTATTCTTTCCAATGTCGCTGGTTCCGACATCGATCACGACAACTGGTCCTTTCCCCTCCCTTTCTAAATTTCATTCCAGCTGCTTCAAAATATCCCTTACTCTGGCAACAAACCTTCCTGGACTTTTGATCACAACTGCAGAGGATACCATCGATCCCCTTCATTATCAAATCCCTTAAACTGCAACATTTCTTTTCTGCTCCTTCCCCCCCTTCCCCCAGGAGGATAGTCACTAATTTCTCAAATAGAAGTGGTTCTCCTAGTATCCTGGCCAATAGTCTCCCAAATAAAATTGGTCATTCACTTCAATTCGTGGAATCCTGTAGCTCAGTGGTTAGAGCACTTGCTTTGCAAGTGAGAGACCTGGGTTCGATTCCCGGCAGGGTGAAACTTTGAGTTTCCTTACTCCACACGCCTGATAATAATCCCTCAAGAAAAAAAATTGGTCACTTCATTCCATGATTATTTGTGGGACACTGCTGTGTGCAATTGGCTGCCGCATTTCGCCCCAAAATATACATTCAATTCACTTTACAGCCTATTCTGGGAAGCGTTTTGAGATGTCTAGAAGATGTGAAAAGCGCTATATCAAATGCAAGGATTATTATTATAATAGCTGTTTGGACATTGCTATGCACAAAATGTTTGCCATGTTCCCATACAAAGTACAATCCCTACAGTTTATAGTAAAAATCGCATGAAGAGCTTTGAGTAGTCTTTCTAACATTAAATGCATAATATCAAATGTAGCGATTTTTTATTATAAGAAAAGGGAGCTTCTTCAGATATTCTGGCAAACAATTCCCCAGATATTCACTTCATGGATCTTTTGGGGAAAACCGTTTGCAAGAATTGACTGCTCTATTTGCCTCTGCAGATTTTACAGAAAAACATTTCTGTAAAACACTTATCACTTGAAAAAAGAACTGTGCTGCACTTAGAGATGTTTTGATGTGATAAGGCATTACATCAAGTGCAAGGATGATTTATATTTGCATTATATCGCCATTGTTGTTGCAGTCCCGACTGTTGAAACATGATGCCCCATATTTCATCTGGACGACTGTCATCAACATGACTGAAGTTCAGAATCTGCTCAAGGATCAGATGATTAATCATTATGTCGGAGCTGGTTCTTTCACCACCAAGGTAAGGTTACTCTCCATATATCATCTGGCTCTGCCACATCAAGTATCAGCACATCAGGCATTATCCATAATATCACTAAAGTAGAATGTGCTGTAAATATAAAGTGGAAAGAGAAAAGGCCATACACATCCCACTCCATCCACAACCCTCTAAATCCTATCCTCTTGCAGACTGCGCCCTGTTGACTGACTCCTCTAATAAAGTTCTGAGTACATATTTTCCTCAAATATAAACCAAACACAGAACTTATCCTTCTCAATACAATTTACATAGTGTCTTTCACGATGGGTTGCAAGTCCCAAATCGCCTGATACTTAATTATGTGACTATTAATTCATAATCTCAACATCTCACTCAGAAACCAGTATGTCTTGGGAACCATTCTCCTCCAGCAATATAATTTTCAACCAGATATTTACAGGTCGACCTCTGTATAATGACCCCTAGCTATTATGATTCCTCTGGTTACAGTGAAATCGACATTGAGACCCTTTTGTTCTTTCCTAGTGATTCTTTCCCTGATCAGCGATCATTGCAGCAGCGCAGCTCCTGATATAATGGTCTGCAATCAATTCAAAATGGCGGTGAGGGGGGGATAAATGACGAAGGTGTTTGCCAGTCAATCACACGGGAACTGCAATTGGGTTGGAGGGCGATCCGAGCTCTGGCTCGCGCAGCCCCCTCACCACAAGCACCTGCTCACTATGTGTAACGCTTGGCCATTTCTAAGGATCTAAACTCCTCAACCTCCCTGGGCTCTCCCTCAGATTCACTGAACCAGTGCACAACCTAGGCATCCGGTTCAACCCCCAACTGACCTTCCTCTCCTCATTCGGTCCCTGACCAGGACCACTTTCTTCCACCTCCGCCACACCACCGCCTCTGACCATACCTTATCCCAAATGTAGCCAAAACCCTCGTGCACCTCCCGCTTGGATTTCTCCAATGCACTTCTCGACGGTCTGCCCAGCTCCACCATTCACAAGATCCAGCTCATTCAAAACTCTGCTGCCCACATACTGACCCAGACCAAACTCCATAACCACATCTCACAATTCTGGCCAGGCTTCACTGGCATCCCATCACTGAATGGAACAATTTCAAGATCCTCACTCTCGTGTTCAAATCCATTCACTCCTTGGCACCTCCCTACCTCTCCGACCTCCTCATTCCACCACCCAGCGCCTCCGTTCAACTGGCACTGGTCTCCTGCTCGTCTCTTGCATGCTCCGCCCCACCATCGGAGTCGTGCTTTCAGCCACTACGCCCCAAAACTCTGGAACACTCTCCCTCAATCCTTCCGCCTTGCATCCTCTCTCCCCTCTTTCAAGTCCCGCCTGAAAACTTTCCTGTTCTACTGTGCTTACGGCCATCTCCCCCTTTCCTCCAACTCAGTCAAGCTCCGCCACTGTTAAGCACTCTGAGATGCGACCCTGCTTGGATACATCAGTACACAAGTACAAGTTGTTGCTGCTGTTGTTTCAGTACTGTATCTAAATCTTTATAGCAAACACCCGGATATAATGCTCTTTCCCCCCAAGTCCCCAGGGCATTCGTTATACTGAAGTCAGCCTGTATACAGTTCTCTTCTGCTGGAAGCCTTTTTCTTGTGAACAATACTCTGAGAAATAAATCATCTTTACTTTTTTTAAACCTCAAGTTCTGCTGTATAAGTCAAAACACCTTACATTGAAATTGACACCTCAGCATTTTACCAACCTGGATCATGTCTCCTCTCAGTAAAAGTATGCACAGCCTCTGTGGGGCTCGCATCATAACCCAGAACCCTGTTTCTGCCCTAAATCAAAGTTGTCACTCTTCTCTGAGTCCACTCTTTATATCAAGGTAAGATTTTATTGTCCAGCACCTAGGGACGTCCTCCTGACGTGAAAGGCAGTATACAAATGTAATTTTGTTGTTGTTGTTATGGAGAGTATCTATGCTGGCAACACCCACAGATATAGGTCAACTTCCACATGTATGTGGATGACACCCAACTCTATCTCTCTGCCTCCCCACTCAACTGTCTGTCAGATATCAAGTCCTGAATGAGAGTTAGCTTTCTCCAGCTGAATGTCAATGAGTCCGAGGCTCTCCTGATTGGCACCCATCAGTGCCTCCACACAAGTACTGGCAGAATCCATGGATGCACTCTATTGCATCCACCTCACTGAGCCAGTCCGGAACATTGGCATCTTGTTGCCCCTCAACTGTCCTTTCTACCCCACATTCTACCCATTCCCACACCTCCACAACAATGCCCGGCTCCGCCACTGCCTTTCCCCTCAGGCTGCTGAGACCCTCATCCATGCATTCATTCATTCTAGGGTCAACGATGCCAAGTCCCTGCTTGTCGGCCTTCGCATCTCTTCCCTCCACATGCTGCAGATCATCCAGAACTCTGCAACTTGTGACCTCTCCTGCACCAGGCTCCGTAACCCTATATCCTCACCTGGCTCCACTGACAGGCTGCATAGCACTCAGTCTTTCATACTGTGTGGCAATTTCTTGGTGTGTGTAACTCTTCTATTATTGGTCTCCAGGCGGGGCTCTGTGTAAATCTGCGAAACTTCCAGTGGTTCCACCAGGTGAATCCAGACATATTCTTCCCAAGATGCTACAGGCTGGCAGCGGCAGAGGAAAAGCAAGCGTTTATCGGTACATTACTTGTTCAGTCAGCATAGAGGATTTATACTAGAACAAGGCAACATTATTCAGACATGCTAGGGGATATTAACAGGACAGTATGTGAGATGTTAAGGAGGGATAGTAATGGGAGATATCTTCTTCGGGAGGGAGAGAAGCCAAGCTGAGAAGTCTCCTTGGAGCTGAATTGGATCCAAGGTGACATGTTTGCCAACAGGGTTTCAGAATCAAGCCAGTCTTCTGTGGTGATCTCTAGTCCGATGCCTAAAACAGGGGGTCCACAGTATTCCAGGGCACTGCTGATGACAGCACTGCCAGCCTGGCTCATCGGTAGGACTTCGATGGGCACTCCAGTCACTGGGGCAGGGAATCCACCCACTCAGCTCCTGTTAATCCTGCAAGCCAAAGCCCTAACGGCTCGGTTGGTCCTAGCTGGACAAGCAGTGAGAAAGCTTGCCAGACAGTGCTTTCAATAGCAAGCTAGTCGGTTTTAGCTGGTTAGACTCCAGCAGTTACCTCAATGCACACTCTGGGATCCCCAAGCATTGGTTCTTGCCAACCTGCGCCTAATACTCTCCAGAACCAATAATAATAAGCAGGATGCATACCTCCAGAGATAGAATAGGCATTCCCTTGCAATAAATATCTTGGTAATTTTCATTTGTAGTTGGGATCCATGGAATTCTCAATTTGGTTTGGATACTGTTAAGTATTGTGATGAGACAGTGTGAGATATTCATGGCTAGTGTTACTGGAGTATTAATTGACCATGTGGGTATTAATGGACAGTGTGTCGGTATTAATGCAGTGTTAATGACGTATTAATGGACATTGTGGGAATTAATGGACAGTGTGTGGGTATTCGTGGAGTCCTGGTTAGAGCACTCGCCTTGCAAGTGAGAGACCTGGGTTCAATTCCCAGCAGGGCAAAATGTTGGGCAAATTTCCTTTCTCCACATGCAGCTGGGGCAATAATTCCTTCAAAAAAAAACAATAAATTGGTCACTTCAGTCTATGACTGTTTGTGTGACACTGCTGTGTGCAATTGGCCGCCATATTTCGCCCACAAAATATAGTCAATTCACTTTACAGTATATTCTGTGAAACGCTTTGAGACTCTCAAATGCAAACATTATTATTAATAATGGATAGTGTTAATGAAGTATTAATGGACAGTGTGGGAATTAATAGCCAGTGTGGGTATTAATGGATATGTTAATGGAGTATTAATAGGCAGTGTTAATGGAGTATTAATAATAATAAATTACATTTATATAGTGCCTCTTACATCAGAAGGACGTCCCAAGGCAGTGCACAGTGATGCTTATATTATAAATAATCATTAGGATAATTATATGTATTATCTTTATATTATAAATAATTATATGAATGGACCCCTTCATTGAATTCTTCAGAGGATTTCCGACTGACAACAGCCAGAAACATTCTGAAGTGGGTTGTGGAACAGAAGAAGAAGAATGATCATATTCTCACGGAGAATAAGAATCAAAAGGAGGAATCTGTATCTTCTGGAAAAAAAGGTACAAGAGAGGAGGGAACACACTTAAAGGCAAACATCTCACTGGTAGACAAGATCACAGCCCACCTTGTTCACTTTGACACACGATATTGACTGAACTATGACCAACATGATAACCTTTATTGGAGAAGGGGGATCATTAATAGTTACATTATTCATTTTATAATTAATTAGATTTTGTCTGGCTGGTGATTCATGTGGTGTAAAGGGAATTCTGTCATTGCTATTTCATTCTCTCTTTCTCTCTCTCTCTCTTTCGAGTATCCTGGTTTATAACCCCCTCCCATCTAAATTTACCCCAAATTCAAATTGATGGTTGATCTTGCTATTTAGGGGATGTCACTGGGGAAGATAACTGGGGCTTCTGCATTTTCATATTTGACAATGTACACTTTCATTTCCAATCAAAAATATACAATCAAATATAAGAATTAGGGCGTTGCTGCGTGCAAATTTGCTGCCACACTCTTCGACAAATTACAGTCACTCTTTACAACAAGTCCTATGAATCACCTTGTGAGGCATGAGAAGCGCCATATTAAATGTAAGGATTATATATTATATTTTGGGAAATTCTTGATAGACATTTTATTTGACATGAAAAGCACTATATAATGCTTGTTATTATTGTGGTTATTATTAAACAAGGTAGGGGCCAATGGGAAGCAGTCAGTGACAGCACCCTCCTCTTAGGGCATGGCTGAATTCACTCCTCTTCTCTCATGTCTATAAAGATCCCACGTGAAAGGTGTTCAGGTACCTCAATCTGCTTCCTGGTAGGGTTGTTCCATCGCTAAACACTGCTTACAATGGGCAACATTTTTGGAAAACCTGTCCAGTGGGAGGAAGATTTTTGAGGTTGGAGATGAGGCACATTTCCTTATCCTTGGCGACTTCAACCTGCACTTCACCCCCTCTAACTCTAGCTCCACTGATCTCCTCCCTTCTCTCCTCTCACAACCTCTCCCTCCACATCCACTCTCCTACCCACATCCATAACCACCCACTTGATCTGGTGATTACCTGGGACGTCAGCACCTCCCTTTCCTTTCCAAACTCCTGGAAAGCCATTGCTTCCCAGCTTCGCTCCTTTCTCTCCTGCCACTCCCTCTATGACCCCCTCCGATCGAGCTCACAGCACAGAAACAGCCCTGGTCAAAGTGACAAATGACATTTTGTCCATCTGTGACCAGGGCTCACTCTGTCTCCTCGTCCTCCTTGACCTTTCTGCTGTCTTGGACACTGTCGACCAGTCTATGCTCCTCCACCACCTCTCCTCTCACCTCAACTTTCATGCTCCTGTCCTTCACTGGTTCAGATGCTACCTTTCAAACAATCTCCACAAACGGCTTCTCCTCCAGCCCCCGCACCATCTTGTGTGGTGTTCTTCAGGGCTCTGTCCTCTTCTCTTTAACCTCCCTCTTGGTGACATCATCCGCTAGAGTACTGTGTTCAGTTCTAGGAAGGATGTCAAGGCATTGGAGAGGGTGCAAAAGAGATTTACCAGGATGGTACCAGGACTGAGGGACTTCAGTTATTAGGAGAGGATAGAGAAGCTAGGATTATTCTCCTTGGAGCAGAGAACGTTAAGAGGAGACTTAATATAAGTTTCAAAATTATAAGGGGATTCAATAGGATGAACAAGGAGAAACTATTTCCACTGGAGGTGGGTCGGTAACCCGAGGACACCGATTTAAAATAGTTGTTAAAAGAAATAGAGGGGAGGTGAGGAGAATTTTTTCACACAGCGAGTTGTTTGGATCTAGAATGCATTGCCTGAAAGGATGGTGGAAGCCTATTCGATAACTTTTAAGAGAGAAGTAGATAATTATTTGGGGAGAACAAGTTTGCAGGGCTATGGGGAGAGCGGGAATGGAATTGATTTGGGTAGCTCTTTTCAAAGAGCCAGCACAGACTCTATGCCTCCATTCTCATCTCTAGGACCACTGCTGTCCTGACAAAATGTTGGTCAGACATCAAGTCCTGGATGAGAGCCAATTTTCTCCAGTTATAATAATAATAATAATAATAATCCTTGCATTTGATATAGCGCTTTTCACGTCGGGAGGACGTCCCAAAGCGCTTCACAGAACACAGTGTAAAGTGAATTGACTGTATGTTTGTGGGCGAACGTGGCAGCTAATTGCGCACAGCGATGTCCCACAAACAGTCGTGGATTGAAAATGACCAATTTATTATTGTTTTTGGAGGGATTATTATTAGGCTCTGTGTGGAGTAAGGAAACTTGCCCAAGGTTTCGCCCTCTGCCTGGGATTGAACTCAGGTCTCTCGCTTCCAAAGCGAGTGCTCTAACCACTGAACTACAGGACTCCACACTGAACTACAGGACTCCACCAGTTGAACATCAACAAGAACAAGACCCTCCAGATTGGCTCCTGTCAGCACCTCCACACCTCAGACGCTGACAACATCACCATTCATGGATGCACTCTCCACCTCATTGAGCCAGTCCGGTACCTTGGCATCTTGTTTGACCCTCAACTGTCCTTTCTACCCCAAATCCAAATCCGCCAGGACCCACTCTTCCTTCCCCCACCTTCGCAACATTGCCTGGCTCTGCCACACCCCTTAGGCCACCGAAACCCTCATACATGCCTTCATTACATCTTGGCTCGACAATGCCCTGTTTGTCGTTCTTCCCAATTCTTCCCTCCACACGCTGCAGATCATCCAGAACTCTGCAGCTCATGTCCTCTCGCACACCAGGCTCACACTTACCGTCACCCGGCTCCACTGGCTCCCCATTCCTCAGATGATTCTTACCCTCATCTTCAAGGCCTTGCCCCTCCTATCTCTCCGACCTGCAACTGACCTTATCAACCTGCCCGCTCCTTCCACTCAGTAGACTCCTACCTGCTCCACGACCACCACCCTTTGGAACTCCATCCCACAGTCCCTTCGCCTTACTCCCTCCCTTGCCTCCTTCAAGGCACGTCTCAAGACCCTCCTCTTCGGCCACTCTCCTACCCCTACCCTCCCTTCTATCCACCACTCCTGAATCGAACCCCCTGCTTGGGTCCAAATTCAGAGGAATGTCCAGCACCTTGAGATGTCTTCCCGACGTGAAAGGCACTATACAAATGTAATTTGATGATGATGAAGGGGAGCTTATTCTGCATCTGACCTGTGCTGCGGCTAACCTTGAAAAGACAGGACGACTCAGAGGGCACTTCATAGAGGTGTATAAAATGTTAAATGGATTGAAAAATTAAACCCAGATCAATACTATACTTGAGATTAGCTGAGAAGGTAGAAAAAAGCCACAGGTTAGAGTTGTAAAGGACAATTGCAGGACAGGCAACAGGAAGATTTTGATTATTCAGAGGAATAGGGTTGCCAGGAAGGGTAGTTGAGGCCAGGAATTAGGATTCATTTAAAAAGCAGCTTGATGCTTTGAGGGGGGCATGGTAGGTTGGGTGTTCAGGAAGGATGAGATCAGGTGGGTCAAAGGGCCTTTTTCTTCCGACCCAATCCTGTGATGTGGTGCTGAGAAACCGGACATGTTTCTATCTTTTGTCTTCTTATTATCCTCCCTTTAATCTCTCAAGGTATAGAAAAGCAGTGCTGTGTTGTCATTTCATCACAGCTGGTGCAGACAGCAGTCCTCGCCTGCGAGGAGCACCTGAACTACTTGGAGCACAAGGACATTGATGTGAGCCTGGATGCCCCACCAGCAATAACAGAGGAGTGCTGGGACAGGATCATCCAGCAATACTACCAGGTCATTCAGTGAGTTACCACATGTTCAATCACCTCTGCATCCATCACAGGAACTGTAACGTCAGACTGAGACCTATAGTGCTTGAGGACCAGGAATACTGTATAAATCACACACAATTTCTCCCAATGCCTGAGTTAGCACCAGGTTAACAGCTACACTCATCTGTCAATTTTTTTAAAATCAAGATGCTATCCTGCATGATGGGTGCTATATAAACGAGTTGTTCTTGTTGTGCATCAGGTTCAATCCACTTCCTAACCCAGGACTGCTTTCCACCACCCCCGTTACATCGCTCACCACCAACCGTACCTCCCAGCCAATGCAGCTGAAACCCTTATCCACACTTGCATAATCTCCAGTTTTTATTTCCCCAATGCCCTCCACAGCGGTCTACCCACTTCCATTAGTCACAAAGTCTCACCAATTCAAAACTCCATTGTGCGTTCCACGCCTGTATCAAACTCTGCACCCACATCACCTGAGCCATTGCCAGGCTGCACTGGCTCCCTGCCACAGAATGGAGCGATTTCAAGAACCTCACACTCATCTACAAATCACTTCATACCCTGGCACCTCCCAACCTCCGACCTGGTGTCTGGTTTCCTTTAGTTGGGTTGCCATTCTATGGGGGTGAAATACTATTCAGTCCAAGATCCCTCAGATTCAGCTGTTGCTGGGGGAGGGCCAGATCCGGTGATCGGTAATTGATTCTTGTCAATGGCTTTCTGGGCGACACTTTCCAAATTGAAGTCCCCCCTCCCACGCGCAGTGTGAAGCTCCTGATGTGAAAGCCATTCTCTAAGCATGACCTATTATATTGTCAGTAACGGAGCGATGATTCAGGACTGGAGCAGTTACGTGGGCGTGTGTACGCATATCCTCCGGCAGCTGCAGGCGGCCAGCCCACAGATGGATATGGAGGGAATGCATAACATCTGGATTGTGAAACCTGGAGCCCAGTCCCGTGGCAGAGGTACAGAAAGACATCCTCAACACAAGAACCAAACCTGTGAGCCCCAGTCCCTGCCTACTCCACAGGACTCAATCCAGTCCGCTTCAGTTCAAGGGAGTTGAGCTACTTTGAGGATTTTTGGTCTGACACGTGCAGAGATCCATCACTATGCTCAAGAGTATCCAAACAGACTGAGAGTTCCATGTATGCCACCTACACACGGAAATTTCCCTGTGTCTGGAATGGAGTGTGTACTCTCTCCCTGGAGGGACGCACCCTGCTTACCTAATTCTGGAGAGTATTAGTTGCAGGTTGTCAAAAACCAAGGATTGGAGGCCCAGAGTGTTCATTGCTGGAGTATAACCAGCTGAAGCTGCATAGCTTGCCATTGAGAGCACTGTCTAGCAAGATTTCCTGCTACTTGTCCAGCGAGGACCACCCTACCTAGGGTTTTGGCTTGCTTTGCTGTAAGCTATGGCTGTCCTTCCTCCCAGATCATACCCACTTCTCCTTCCTGATGGCAGAGTTTCAGGAGCTCAGTCTGTCCTTGGGTATTAGTTTGGTACTGTCTGTAGCACTCACTTCTCTGTGTCTGAAGGATGTAGGTTCAAGCCCCTTGCCAGGATTTGAACTTACAGACTCGGCTCGTCCTTTGGGTTTTACACTAAGGATCTTTCTGCCTATTCCTCGGGTGGACGGTAATAATTTTATGACATCATTCAGGATTTACACCCAGTGATCTGGCAACTGTCCTCCAAATGAACTACTTATTCAACTTGTGAATTTGCTGTTTGTGGGATCTATCTGGCACAATTGGCCTTTGCCTATAAAAGTAGTCACTTGCAGCCCGTGTCCTCTCCCGAATCAGGCTTCGTGACTCTATCACCCCCATCCTCGCCCAACTTCACTGGCTTCCCATCACACTGAGGATACAGTTCAAGATCCTGGTCCACACCTTCAAAGCCCTCCATGGCCTTGTTTCCTCTACCTCTGTGACCTCCTAACCCCCTACCAACCTGCCCGCTCTGGCCTGCTTCACGTCCCCCGCCTCATCTGCCCCACCATAATAATAATAATCCTTGCATTTGATATAGCACTTTTTTCACGTCTTTTAGATGTCTCAAAGCGCTTCACAGACTATACTGTAAACTATATTTGTTGGCAAAACGCAGCAGCCAATTGTGCAAAGGCGGGCAGGCCTTTGGCCACCCTGCCCCCACACTCTGGAACTCCATCCCACAGTCCCTCTGCTCACCCCTTCTCTTGATTCCTTCAAGACCCGTCTCAAGACTCTACTCTTCGACCATGCCTTCGATCACCCTCCTGCCCCCCCTGCCCTCCACCTTCCCCAATCCCAAGCTCAGGTCCAAAACACTGATTGTTCAGCGCCTTGGGATGTCCTCCCAACGTGAAAGGCACCATACAAATATAATTTTATTGTTGTTGATAATGAAGCACTTTGAGACATTTCAACGTGATAAGTTACTTTAAAATGCAAGCAGTATCCATATTGTTAACATACTACTCCATGACTCAGTGTGTTTTAGGTGGTGCTGCGCATCAGTGAAGGCTGAAGGTGCTGCACTTCGCACTTGGCATTTGATCCTTACATCAAACGCCAAGTGTGAAGAGGTCCTGGACTTCTTCATATCCAAGATAGATAATATCCACCTGGCTGCCTTCCACATCACCTACTCCTTCCACCACAGCTCCTACCATTGTCCCACCCTTTGCCTCCATTTCTCCTTCCACTCTCTCTCTTCCATCATTACCAATACGAAGCCCACCACTTGCTGGTTCTAACCCCCTCCCCACCCAGCTTTTGGTCACTCAACTCCCCCTCCTCTGCCCCCTGCTAGCTGAAACAGTCAACCAGTCTCTCTCCATAGGCTCCGTCCCATTGACCCTCAAAACCAAAATCAAAATCAAAAAATCACCCTCGATCTCTCGAACCTACCAGCCCATTTCCAAATTGCCTTTCCTTGCTAATGTTCTGGATCATCCATTGTTGCAAATCAACTTTGATCACACCTGTCCCTCCACTCCCTACTGCAGTTCCAGTCTTGGTTCCGCCCTGGCAACAGCATAGAGACAGCGCTCGTCAGTCACAAATTACGTCCTCTCTCTGTGACAAGGGCTCCCTCTGCTTCCTTGTCCTCCTCTCTGCTATATTTGACATAGTCAATCACACTATCCTCCTCCATCGCCTCTCCCTCATCCACCTCAGTGGGGCCGAACTTGCCTGGTTTGAGTCCTACTTAACCAATCCTCATTACTTCATCTCCAAAAATGTTTTTTCCTCCCAAGCCCGCACACTAACCTGCAGTGTACCCCAAGATTCCATCCTTGGCCCCCTCCTTTTCCTTATCTACATGCTCCCTCTCGGTGATCTCATCCACAGACATGGGGTAAACTTTGATATGTATGTGGATGACACTCAAGTCTACCACAACCAGCTGCAATTCCAGGTCTACTGATGTTCTGTCAGCTTGTCTGTAAAACATCTAGGCCTGGATGAGCGCAAACTTCCTACAGCTGAACATTGACAAGATGGAAGCCTATACCACTTGGCTCCTGCCAACATTTACTCTCCTGTGGCTTCTGACCTCCTCAACCTCTCTGGCCTTTCCCTAAAACTTAACAAACCTGTACATAACCTGGGTATCAGGTTTGACCCCCAACTGTCCTTCCCCAGCCCCACATTCAATCCCTAACTAAGACTGCTTTCCTCCACCTCTGTCACATTGCCTGTGTCTGACGTACCTCATCCCCATCACAGGTAAAAAACGACTCACCCTAACTACTGCAATGCCCTCCTCACAGGTCTCACCTATTCCTCTACCCACAATCTACAACTGATTCAGAACTCCGCCGCCCATACTCTCACCCAAAATAAAACTTTTTCCCCCACCACTGCTTGCACCTCATTCCCGTCGCTCCACCATCAGCGTCGCATTTTCAGCCATTGCGCAATGAATGTTTGGAACTCTCTCCCCCAATCCCTCTGCTTTGCCCCCTCTTTCCCCTCTTTTAGATCATGATTCAAGACCTACCTCTTCAACTGTGCATATGGTTACCTCCTCCCTCCCCCTAGCTCAGCATTAGGCTCCACCATTGCTAAGCGCTCCGAGACCCTGCCCTGCACGAAGGGCGCTGTGTAAATGCAAGTTGTTGTTGATGAAAGTTGTGGGTTTGAGCCCCAAGCCAGGACTCTAAATTCAGAATTCACACCAGTACAATACTGGAGGAACTCTGCATTGTGAGAGAGAGGTTGTCCTTCCCATGATATGTTAAACCAATAATAATCCTATAATAATAATCCTTGTATTTGATATAGCGCTTTTCACGTCGGGAGGACGTCCCAAAGCGCTTCACAGAACACACTGTAAAGTGAATTGACTGTATATTTGTGGGCGAACGCGGCAGCCAATTGCGCACAGCAATGTCCCACAAACAGTCGTAGATTGAAAATGACAAATTTGTTATTGTTTTTGGTTTTGGAGGGATTATTATTAGGCGTGTGGAGTAAGGAAACTTGCCCAAGGTTTCGCCCTGCCTGGATATGAACTCAGGTCTCTCGCTTGCAAAGCGAGTGCTCTAACCACTGAGCTACAGGACTCCACAGGTTCTGTCTGCCTGTAAGCAGATATTTTATTTATTTGAAAAGAGAAGGGAGTTTCTGTGTGTTTCCCTCTAGGAATTACCTGCATGAACCGGTTAGAGGAGATCCTGAAGGTTGTCTGCGGGGAAGCAAGCATCTTTTCAGAGGGCAAGTGGGTGGTGCAGAAATATATTGAAAACCCACTGCTTATTTATGGGACAAAATTTGACGTGCGCCAGTGGTTCCTGGTGACGGACTGGAACCCCGTGACCATCTGGTTCTATAAGGACTGTTACCTGCGCTTCTCTTCTCAGCCTTTCTCATTGAAAAACCTGGACATGTATGTATCAGCCGTGTTCTGCACTGAGTGAATGGCAATGGGGAGAAAGAGCTTCCAACTGTTAACAAAGAGCTGTGATTGCTAGTCAGCCATGCAATTGGAATGTGAAGGGTTAATGGCAGTTGTTGGGTCTTACACAGCCTGGATCACACAGTGAGGGTCAAATAGTGAGGGTCACATAATGAGGGTCACACAGAAACAGCAGTACACCATTCAGCCCCTCGAGTCTATAAGATCGTGGCTGATCTGTATCTCAAGTCCAATTATCTGCCCTTGCCCCGTATCCCTTAATACCCTGACCTAACAAATATCTATCCATCTAAGTCTTGAAGATGTGAATGTTTCCAGCAACCACAACCTTTTGGGGAGAGACAGTTCCAGATTTCCACTACTCTTTGGGTGAAAAACTGTCTCCTGATTTCACTCCTAAATGACATAGCTCTAATTTTAAGATAATGTCCCCTTGTTCTGGATTCCCCCACCAGAGGAAATAGTTTCTCTGTATCTGCCCTATCGAATCCTTTATTATTTTGAAAACTTCAATCAGATCACCTCTCAACCTTCTAAACTCAAGGGAATAGAGACCAAGTTTTTGCAACCTGACTCATAATTTAACCCTTTATGCCCTGGTATCATTCTGGTGAACTTGCACTGCACCCCCTCCGGTGCCAATATATTCTTCCTGAGGTGCAGTGCCCAAACTGAACACAATACTCCAATTGGGGTCTGACTAAGGCTCTATACAGTTAAAGCATCATTTCCTCTCCTTTATATTCCAGCCCTTTGAGATGAAGGCCAACATCCCATTAGCTTTTTTTATAAAGTTTTGTACTTGTGAGCTTGTTTTTAGTGATTTGTGTACATGGACACCCAAATCCTGTTGTTACTCCACAGTTCTTAATTTCTCACTATTTAGAAAATATTGTGTTGCTATTTTTGGATAACCAAAATGTGGATGACCTCACACTTCTCCCACATTGAATTCCATCTGCAAGTTTTGTCCATTCACTTAAAATTTCTCAGTCCCTTGTACCTTTCCTGCTCCCATCTACACAATTTACTGTATCTCCTAACTTTGTGTCATCTGCAAATTTGCACATGAAACTTCCTATTCCTTTACGAAGACTTTTTTAATATATATTATATATCTGGTGAAAAGCTGAGGCCCCAGTACAAACCCCTCTGGAACGCCACTTGTCACGTCCCACCAATCAGAGAACGTTCCTTTTATTCCCTAATCTATTTCCTGCCTCCCAACCAACTACCAAGTGACGTCGCATGATTACCTCCGATTTCATGCGCTTTTATTTTTGCAAATAGCCTCTTTTGTGGAACCTTATCAAATGCCTTCTGGAAGTCCATGCAAATGACATCCACAGACACTCTTTTATCCATGTTAGTGACCTCCTCAAAAAATTCAATTATATTTGCCAAATATGACCTACCCTTCACAAATCCATGCAGACTCTCTTTGATTCACTCAAACTTGTCTAAGTGCTCAGTCCCTCTGTCCCTGATGAGAGATTCCAGTAACTTCCCCACAACTGAAGATGCCAGGTCTCTAGTTATGTGGTTTCTCCCTCTTTCCCTTCTTAAATAATGGAGTGACATTTGCAATTCTCCAATCCAAGGGCACAATTCCCAAATATAGAGAGCTTTGGAAAATTATGACTAATGCATCTGGATTTTCCTCTACTACTTTTTTTTAATACCCTGGGTTGGAATCCATCAAGTCCTGGAGGTTTGTCTATCTTTAGGCCCATTATTTTCTCCATTAGCATTTTTAAATTTATATTAATCCATTTAGTACTTCTCTTTGGCTTATTTTTAGGTTCCCTTGTACCGTTGGTATTTTGTCCTCTTCCTCTACTATGAAAACTGGAAGCAAAGTATTCATTCAACAAGCCTGCCATTTTCTTATTGTCCAGTATAGTCTCACCTACATCTGTCTTTAATGGGCCCACATTCCCCCATTACCACTCTCTTTCTCTTAATATATTTATAAAAACTTTACTGTTGCCCTTACAACTTTTATCTCATATTCCTTTTTGCACCTCTTATTACTTTCTTTGTATTTCTTTGTTGCTTTTTATAAGTCTCCCAATCTGCTGACTTTCCACTTTTTCTTGCATTAGTGTAAGACTTTTCTTTTAGTTTGATGCTGCTTCTTACCTCATTAGTCAACCATGGTTGAACTACACAAGTAGAGCTTTCAAAGTTTGCCTTGCTTAAATTTAAAATTTTGATTTGCGACTCTCAAACCTTATATCAAATTCAATCATATAATGGTCACTATTTGCGAGATGTTTCCTTTCCATCAGATTGTTAACTAATTCTGTTTTGTCACTCATCACCAAATCTAGTATGGCATGTTCCCTTGTCGGTTCTGAAACATATTGTTCCAGAAGCTGTTCTGAATACATTCTAGAAATGTATTGCCTTGCCTACTTGACCCATTCTACCTCTCCCAGTCTTTGTGAAAATTAAAACAACCACATTGTTTTTGCTGCATGTTTCCATGATCTCTGTATTTATACATCTCCCCCTTCACTACCTTTAGGCCCATTATCACTACCTTTTGGAGGTCTGTAGACAACTCCCACCAGAGTTTTGCCTCCTTTTTGTTCTTCCATAATGTTTACACGGCCTGATAATCCTCAATGAAATTCTTTCTTTCTATTGCTGTAATTGTGTCTTTTATCAATATTGCTACTCCTCCTCCTTTCCCAATTTCCCTGACCTTTCTAAAGATCTTATAGCCTAGAATATTTAGCTCACAGTCATGCCAGCTTGTAGCCAGGCTTCTGTAATGGATACTACATCATAACAAAAATAAATTACATTTATATAGTGCCTTTTACATCAGGAGGACATCCCAAGGCGCTGGACAGTCAGGGAGCTCACCCAAGCTGATGGTTGGGATCAGGAGGGGTGGAGGGCGAGGAAGGTAGAGTTAGGTCAAAGAGAAGGGTCTTGAGAGAGATCTTGAAGGAGGCAAGGAAGTGGGAAAAATGGAGGGTCTGTTGGATAGAGTTCCAGAGGGTGGGGGCAGAGATGCTGAAGGCCCATCCGCCAATGGTGGGGCGGGCAAGGTGGGGGATGTGAAGCAGGATGGAGTCCGCTGAGCGGAGGGAGTGGACAGGTTGATAGGGGGTTAGGAGGTGGGGGGAAGGCAAGGTCATGGAGGGCTATGAAGGCAAGGACCTTGGAATTCATCCTCTGAGTGATGTGCAGCTAGTGGAGTCGGGCGAGGATGGGGGTGATAGGGTCATGGAGCCTGGTGCGGGAGAGGACATGGGTTGCAGAGTTCTGGATGATCTGCAGCCTGTGGAGGGAGGAGTTGGGGAGGATGACAAGCAGGAAGTTTGCATAGTCGAGCCTGGCTGTGATGAACGCATGTATGAGGGTCTTGGCGGCCTGCGTGGAGAGACAGTGGCAGAGCCAGGCGATGGTGTGGAGGTGGGGAAAGGTGGAACAGATGTAGGGAATGAAGGGCAGTTGAGGGTCAAACAAGAAGCTGAGGTTCCGTTTTGGCTCCGTGAGGTGTAGTGTACATCCATGGAGGGTGATGCTGAGGTATGGAGATGCTGATGGGAGCCAAGCAGGAGGGCCTTGGTCTTGTTGACATTTAACTGGAAGACGTTTGCTCTCATTCAGGACCTACCTGCCCGTACCCTCCGTTCCTCTGGCTCCGGTCTGCTCCACGTCCCCCGCCCCAACCGCCCTACCATCGGTGGTCGGGCCGTCAGCCTCTCAGCCCCCAGGCTCTGGAACTCCATCCCCCAGTGCCTTCGCCTTGCTTCCTCCCTTTCCTCCGTCAAGGCCGGTCTCAAAACCTTTCTCTTTGACCGTGCCTTCAGCTCCCCTCTCGACTCTCTTCCTCCTCCTCGCTCCCTCCCTTCCCTCCCCTCACCCTGACCATTTCCCCCCTCCTCTCTCCCTCCCTTCCCTCCCCTCACCCTGACCATTTCCCCCCTGCTCGGGTCATGACCCAACTGTGCAGCGCCTTGGGACGTCCTCCTGACGTGAAAGGCGCTCTATAAATGGAATCTTGTTGTTGTTGTTGTTGTTGTTGATGTCCAACAGACAGTCTGTGAGGACAGCGGTGGTCCTGGAGTCGAGGGTGGAGGCGGAGAGGTAGATTTGGGTCTTATTCGCATACCTGTGGAAGTTGACCCCATGTCTATTTTAATAATAATCCTTGCATTTGATATAGCACATTATCACATCTTTGAGATGTCTCTAAGCACTGTCAAGTGAATTGACTTTATATTTTGTGGCCGAAATTGAATATGTGCTTCTGACTCACTTATTTATTTCTTATGCTACATGCATTTGTGTACAGAGACACACTTATTCAGGTAACTGTCCTCACCCTGTCTATATGCCCTGATGGTGTTTTTCTCCCACTTTTGGTCTTGTCAAACTTTTTGTGTCTACCTCCGATAACCCTTTTTCTTCTCGGAGTATTTATCTTATATTTATCACTTTTCGTACTCTGACCTTTAACCTTATCCCTTCTTATCTGTAGTTTCCTGTTATTTCTTGCCGAATCCTTCCCCCCCACACACACCCCTTTATTGGTTTGAAGCTCTTTCTACAATTCTATTTATGATTTCCATTAGGACCTTGGTCGGGGCCCAGTTCAGGTGTAACCCATCCCAGCAGAATAGCTCCTTCCTGTCCTAGTATTGGTGCCAGTGTCCTATGAAATGGAATCCTTCCTTCCCATAACACTCTTTCAGCCACTCATTGACTTTTTCTGATCTGTTTATCCCTATGCCAATTTGTATGTGGCAAAGGAAGGAATCTAGAGATTACCTTCCTCCGGGTCCTGTTTAATTCAGCTCCTAGCTTCGGATACTCCCTTAGCAGGATCCCTTCCTGATCTTCCTATGTCACATGGATCATGACAACTGGTTCTTTCCTCTCCTTTTCCAAATTCCATTTCAGCTGTTTTGAAATATCTCTGACCTGGCACCGGAGGAGGCAACATCTCCTGGACTCTTGATCATGACTGCAGAGGATACCATCTATCCCCTTAATTAATGAATCCCTTATAACTAAGTTTCTTTTCTGCTCCTCTGCCACCTTGAACTGCTTCTTGCTCCATGGTGCCTTGATTAGCATTCTGTCTATTCTCCCTCCTCCCTGCAGCTTCTTCCCTATCCTTACCTGAGCAAGAACATGTAAGGATAGTTGGACAGGACTGGTTCCTCCAGTTCCTCCTTCTCTACCTGCACGAGGTTGCCCCTATACCCTGCTATCAGTCAGCCACACTCCTCTCCTGCACCCGTCTCTCTCGCCATGTGGTGTAACTGTATTCTGGAGTAAACTATCAAGATATCCTCGCCCTCCCTTATGTATTGGAGTGTCTCTAGCTCGCACTCCAGCTCAAAGACTCTCATCCGGAGTGACTCAAGACATAGGCATTTCCCACAGATGTGATCAACCGAGACAGTCTCACTGTCTGCAAATTCCCACATTCTACCGTCTCGACACACTGCCCATGCTGCTATTTTATACTCTTTATAATATAAACACCTCCTTCCCCCTCTGCACCGAATTCCCATTCTCACCAAATTCCTGTTGTAGAGGCCTTACCTCCCTCCGTTCTTTCGTTTGCAGCTCCTTACATTGGGCTTTCTGTTCGAGTAAGGCTTTTGCAAGTCTCCCCTTTATATACCCCTCAGATAGAACCAGTTTCAACTAGTCAGCTAACAATTAACACCTGGTCACCTACAAACTGCCTTGGTATTGTTAAGTTTCAATTTTAAATTTCAGTTAGTAAACAAGGAATTCCCATTCTCACCAAATTCCTGTTGTCGATGCCTCACAGTGAGGGTCACACAGTGAGGGACACTCTGTCCCACCCTCTGGAACTCCATCCTGCAGTCCCTCCGCCTCACCGCTCCCTTGACTCCATCTTAAAACCATCCTCTTTGACTCGTGGCTTTGATCACCCTCCTCTCGCTGCCCTCCATCCTCCCCCATCCCGCTCCCCAGCTCAGGTCCAAAACACTGACTGTCCAGTGCCTTGGATCATCCTCCCAACGTGACTCTATACAGATGTAATTTTATTATTGTTGTTGTCACAGTGAGGGTCGTGGGGAGAGGGTCGCGGGGTGAGGGGAGAAGGGCACAAGGCGACAACCTACTTAGGTACGGCATTGGTTGGCAATCATGGGATGAATCCACATTCCCCCTAAGGGTTGGTTTGTGCCACGCACTGTCCTGACATTGATCATGTCTCACCTGGAGCCCAAACCCCTCCGCAAAACATGACTCGTTCACAGTGTGGATAACCAATGTCTTCCTGTCTTCAGATCAATTCACTTGTGCAATAACTCAATCCAGAGACGCTGTGAAAACTCCTCAAGCCGACACCCGATGGTGCCCACAGACAACATGTGGACAAGTGAACAGTTCAAGGACTATCTGAGGAAGAACGGCAAGGGCAGCATGTGGGAGCATATCATCTCGCCGGGCATGAAGAAGGCTATAATTCACACCATGCAGATGGTGCAGGATGGGATGAAACCTCGCAAGAACAGCTTTGAGCTGTATGGAGCAGATTTTCTGATTGGGAAGGATTACATCCCGTGGCTGATTGAGATTAATTGTAGCCCCACAATGTCACCGTCCACAGCGGTCACCGCCATGCTGTGCACCAATGTGCAAGAGGACACCATCAAGGTGGTTGTCGATCGAAGGAATGAAAGGACCTGCGACATAGGAAGATTTGAGCTTTTGTACAGACAGGTAATTCACAGAGGGCATGATGACCAGCGGGGCGTGATGTCCAGCGGGCATTATATAGAGGATGTATGACAGGGTGCATGATAGACATGTCAGTGTTTACTCCAATGTACCAAGGTGGTAATCTCCTGGATACTGGTGGTTACAGGCAGGTGAATGCCTGTGGTACAGCCAAGTGAGGTGTGAATGTTACTTGAGTCCTCAGTGATGGACATGGTTGAGTTCTGCTTTCTCTCCAGAGGCAGATGTGTCAATCTTACCAACATGGGGCTAGATATAGGGTGTGACTCCATTGTGATGTTGGTCTAGAGAAGCTCAAACATTAAACCAATTTATTGTGAATGTAATACACATATTCAATAAAGTATATGTTTATAGTCAGATAATTAAATCTTTCCAGCCACCAGAAATGGGACTTACATGTGTGCTGCTTTGCCAGAGGTCCATTCTTTCAGATGAGCCATTTAAACCACTTCATTGGCTCTTTGTGGGACCTGTTGTAGGCAAATCATCTATAGCGTTGGCCCACAAAGATAGACTCCTCACTTGATGTCAATTTCTTCTGAAGCAGTTTGAGACTCTGACATCATAAGTGCTGTATCAATTGCCGGTATTATTATATGTTGTTTTCTTTCTTTCACAGCCTGTGATGGACATTCCTCTGTACATTGGAATAAACCTCTTGGTTGAAGGATCATGTATCAGGAAACCACGCCCTCCAGTACAGAAAAATGTCACCACCATCTGGCTTGGCAACACTGCCCAGAACCCCAGCACAACAGAGAAAGCTACTCCCCTTGGAGCCCACAATTGTTCCGCCAGCTTGAAGGAGTGCATCCGCATGGTACCAGGCGGTAACCCATTTACTGCATTCGGTCCAGACTTGTCAAGGAATGTCCCATTTCCCAACACCACCAGCAGCGCAACAAATTCCTTAGTTCCCAGTTGCAGCATTGCAAATAATAATAGTGTCTCCAACAATGCAACCAATGAAGTGAATTACATTGTCCCCAATAATTCCACTAGTGCAAAGAATTGTGTCCTTCCCAATAATTCCACTAGTGTAAGGAATTGTGTCCTTCCCAATAATGCAACCAGCGTAAGGAATTGTGTCCTCCCTGATAATTCCACCAGCGCAAGGAATTCCATGGTGCCTAATAATTCTTCCAATACAAAGAATTCCATCATGACCAATAGTTTGAGGTCTTCCCCTTCCAATAATTCAGGCACTACAAAAAGTGCTTTATTTATCAGCAATTCATGTAATATGAGAGGTTTCTTCATATCCAATCCCAGCCATGCGAAGAATCAAAAAACCTCCAACAATCTGAACCAGGTGAAGAATCATGCCATTTCCAAGATTACACAGAAAACAAAACATGTCAACAGTTCCAACCACCACAAGACAAATAATCCAGGCAATACTAAAATAATAGGCAAACACGTCTTAACTGCATGGGATAAAATTGAGGAAATTAAGAGTAAAATTGCTGAAGGCATGCAAGCAGGTATTGCAACAGCTATAACTGAAAACGTTGAGAAATATAGTGCTATCGACCAAGACGAACAGCGCTATAACACACCACAGAAGACCATCAAAATGAATATGAGCAGAAAGATGCCCATTTACTCACCTAATATGTCAGAGGTGAACATGTCTGTCAAACACTTGATCCTTCCCAATCGTCAGACACTCCGCAATCCCCTGCACATCAGCCTGAAGATCCTCAGCCTTGATACCCAGGATTTTAATCGTAATAAAAACTCAAAATCTACAATTTCCTCAGACAGAAGCAAAAGTACCCTGGAGAAAACGCTGCCATTGCGTTATTCCTACAATTCTCCGCGGGTGCGGTTGAAGAGCCCTGCTGTCCCGCAGCTGCATATCACCAGTTTGCTGCCCACCTTTAAAGGTGCCCCAGTCATCGCGAGCAAGAGGTGCACAGAGCTGCCTCAGCAAACCAGTGCAGGGCTGAAGGCTAACCAGCACGATCTAAAAAAACACCAACTCGTAAGCACCTTCACACTTTTCCAGTAACAATGATTTTTGGTGCCAGATGCTCAGTAACATGAGGGACATTTCATGCATTATTTCCAAGATTAGGTACTCCAAATCAATTTACTTTAAAAGTAACTTTTTTTCTATGAAGAATTTGTATGTTTTGACAGAAAAAAATAGCTGCTACTTAATCATAACGAGGATGAAAGGACTTTCAAAAGGCCAGTTGTGGTACATACGTCAGGTCCACACAGCACTTAGGAAAGGGGGGGTGGGGATGATTTTATTAATGTAACACAGTGATTCTCATTATTGGTATGTTATAAAATGGCTCAGATTCTCCTGCCTCCTTTCAGGAAACAGTTCCCCTCCACTGTTGCCAATCAATTGTGAAGGTATCATTTGCAATAGAGCCATTATGAGGTGAATGAAATTGAAATGGACAGTAAGAGAAACAGCATCAGAATCAATTGCCAGATTGGTAACAGAATTGGTAACATTTTGGGGAGCTGTGGGCACAAGGAACATTTGGCATTAAGACTATATCAATAGATTGATAGTGATCATTTTTTTTTACAGGGTAAACAATCAGATAATTAAACTGATACCCTGTATCAGAAACAAGAATTATGCAATATCACTGGACATTTGTGTTCTGCTCGGATTTGGACACAATCAATTCTGATGTAATGAGACTGTAATGAATTAAGCACAATAAAATGAATATCACAGACGGTCGTTTCAACTTTTTCCATGATTTTCAAATCTAATTCTTCTAATTCTCTCTAATTCTTCTATATTCTAGAGAATATAGGTCCAAATTGGTCAGCCTATCCTCGTAACTCATCCCCTTCATCCCTGGTACTAACCTAATAAATCTACTCTGCACCCCTTCCAAGGCAAGTACATCCTTAAATAAGGAGACCAAAACTGCAAACAGTTTCGAAAGAGCTTCCAAGTCAATCCCACTCCCCTGCTCTCTCCCCATAACCCTACAAACTTGTCCCAAATATCTATCTACTTCTCTCTTATAAGTTATATGAACCCCCTCCCCCGTTCCTTCACCCCTTTAAGATTGTACCATCAGCTTATATTGTCTCTCCTCATTCTTCCTCCCAAAATGCATCATTTCACATTTCTCCACATTAATCTTCATCTGCCCCCTGTCTGCCCATTTTACCAGTCTGTCTATGTCCATTAGCAGTCTGCTACTGTCCTCCTCACTGTTTACTACTTTTCCTAACTTAGTAGATCGAAAACAGCAGTAGTCCCTATACCTGAGCTCCTTTGGACCATCGAGGCGATCCGTTCAGCTGCCTCCGCCTTCCCAACCCCATTCCCTCTACATCTTCCCTCAACCCGCCCCTCCCCCCCAACCTTTCCTATTTTAGAATAATCTGAAAACTTGGAAATTGTGCTCCCTATACCCAAGTCCAAATCATTTATACAGATCAAAAACAGCAGTGGCCCCATACTGATCCCTGTGGGACACCACACACTTCCCTCCAGTGAGAAAAACAACCATTCACCACCACTCTCTGCTTTCTGTTTCCCAGACAGTTCTGTATCCGCTGCCACTGTCCCTTTAATACCGTGGGCTTCATTTTGCTTACAAGTCTCTTATATGGCACTTTATCAAACCCTTTTGAAAATCCATATAAACTACATCAACTGCACGACCTTCATCCACCCTCTCCGTTACTTCATCAAAAACAACAACAACAACAAGATTTCATTTATAGAGTGCCTTTCACGTCGGGAGGACATCCCAAGGCGCTGGACAGTTTTGTTAGGTTTGTTCAGGTTTGTTAGGGACGATTTGCCTTTAACAAATCCGTGTTGGCTGTCCTTTATAAACCCATATTTTTCTAAGTGAAAATTTATTTTGTCCCGGATTATAGTCTCTAGAAGTTTCCCGACCACTGATGTTAGGCTGACTGACCTGTAGTTCCCAAATTTATCCTTCTGCCCCTTTTTGTACAGGGGAGTAACATTTACAACCCTCCAGTCTTCTAGCACCACCCCCGGTGTCCAACAAGGATTGAAAGATTAGAATCTCAGCGTAGCAATAAGTCTCTAGATTCTGACAGGGCCTGGCAAACAACAGAAGGCCACCCTCAAGAATAGCAACTAACGAGTAAGTTGTTTAAACTGGAGGACTTTGGTACCATCCCGGGATACTGATAAGAGATAACCAGTCACTTAAAAGGAATGTACTAATGATCCCACATAACAAAATAACAAGCACCAGACGCAGCCCTAAACCGATCAATCTCCTATCTAAGACAGGACAAAAGGAAGACCTCATGGAGACTCAGTCAGGATGGCACCAAGCCAAATTGATTAACTTGAGTACGTAACAGTATCAGAAGTGGGTAGAGGGGCCCTAGGAAAAGGACACTTGGAAAAAGGGTATGACTATCCCACCTCTAGATGAAAACAGTTAGTAGAACAGGAAGGTTCCAGAGAGAGAGAAAGAGACCAGTTTGGAGAAGTCCCTTTAAGGAGTACAATGAAGGTTTTCTGTGACTGTCTACAAAAACTGGTAGTATAATTTGTTAGACAGTTGTAGTAACTTGTTAATGCATGTTGTGTTCACTCTGTTCATAATAAATCTTGCTGCACCATATTTGGATTGTCAAGTTATATTTCAAACTACGGGATCGGAAATCCCAACATTAGAGCGCTCGCCTCGCAAGTAAGACTGGAGATAACCAGTCAAACCCGTCCTGCCGGGTTTGATTCCCGGCAGGACGAAACCTTGGGCAAGTTTCCTTACTCCACATGCCTGATAATAATCCCTCAAGAAAAAAAACAATATTAATTTACTAACTCAATCAATGACTGTTTGTGGGACGGTGCTGTGCGCACCTGGCTGCCGTGTTTCGCCCACAAATATACAGTCAATTCACTTTACAGTATATTCTGTGAAGCGCTTTGGGACGTCTAGAAGATGTGAAAAGCGCTATGTCAAATGCAAGGATTATTATTATCTTTATATCCTTATAAATTACCTTAGGGTTCCCTTTTATGTTACCCGCTAATCTTTTCTCATACAATCTCTTTGCCCCATATTTCCTTTTTCGGTTCTCCTCTGTACTTTCTATATTCTATTTGATTATCTTCTGTATTTTCGACCTGACATTTATCATAAACCTCCTTTTTCTGTTTTATTTTAATCCCAATTTCCTTATTCATCCATGGAGGTTTGGATGCCCTACCTTTCCCCTTATGGGAATGTATTTGTCACTGAACTATCTCCTCCTTGAAGGCTTCCCATTGCTCAGTAGCTGTTTTACCTGCCAATCTTTCTTTCCAGTCCATCTTTGCTCAGTCCCTTTTTAACTCACTGAAATTAGTCCTCTTCCAGTTGGGTATCTTCACCTTTGATTGTTCCTTGTCCCTTTCCATAAGTACTCTAAACCTAATGGTGTTGTTCCTGTTGTCCAGATGTTCTCCTACTGAAACCTGCTCTACTTGCTCCAGAACTAGATCCAGCACTGCTTCCTTCCTCGTTGTGCTGGAAACATACTGATCCAGAAAGATATCCTGCACACATTTCAGGAATCCTTCCTAAAAAACAGAACTGGCTGGGAACACTCAGGAGGTCAGGCAGCATCTATGGAAAAAGGAAAGTGTGTCAATGTTTCAGGTCCACGACCCTTCATTAGAACTGAGGCATGTTGGGAGGGAAAGGCTTTTAAGGGCTAACAGAGAGGGAGGAGGCAAGGCAAGGAAGACAAAGGAGAAAATGGGGTAGACGACAGAGGATGGTGGGTTAAAGAGGTGTTAATGATGCAAATGCAATCCCCCCTTTGTTTTAACTCTAACCAAATAGATTCTGTTTTTGGACCCTCTAGCACATCGTCCCTTTCCAGGGCCGTAACCGTGTCTTTAATCAATACTGCCACCCCCCACTTCTTTTTTTCCTTCCCCATCCCTCCTGAATACATTGTAGCCAGGAATATTCAGCTCCTTTTCCTGCTCTTCTTTGGGCCATGTTTCTGTTATTGCCATTATATCATAACCCCATGTGGTAACTTGAGCCTGCAGTTCACCAATCTTAGTTGTCAAACACCATACATTTGTGCACATGCACTCCAAGACCGACTGAGTCTGCTCTGCATTTCTCCCCTGTCTAATCCATTGTTTTTCAGGACTTGTCCTTATTACATTGCTATTTGTGTCTCCCAGCCCTATGTCCTCTCTGATACTATATCCTGATTCTCTTCCCTCCTCTAAATTAGTTGAAACGCTTCCCCACAGCACTAGTTAACCTCCCTGTGAGGACATTGGTCCCAGCTCTGTTCAGGTGTAACCCATACAGCTCCCACCTTCCCCAGAACTGCTCTTGATGTTACATTTATACCCTCTTTTAGTTAGATCGCATTTGTAGTACTGTGTTAATCCATTAATCAATCATGTCCACTCATAATCGCGCGGAGGGTGGGGGGGGGGCTGTATGAGGGCGGCCCCGGCTCGGGGCTCGGGGCTGGTGGGAGTGATGTTGATGGTGACGGGGCTCAAGGCTGCGGGCCAGGCACAGCGCCGCCTCTGCACAGCGGCCAAGTGGTTAGTCACTGTCTGTAACAACGTCACTGACCGCCGCCGCCTGTCCCCCGGGAGGGCGGCCCACAGCGCTTCACAGGATATACTGTGAAATCCAGTGACTGTTTGTTGGCAAACGCGGCAGTCAATCACAGCGAATCTCGCACAAACATCTGTGCACTGAGTGACCAACTTTGTTATTTGGAAATTGTTGGTCAGGTCACCAGGAGAGCGAAACTCCTTTCTCTTGTCGAATATGCTGGTCACATTACAGGAAGGATATTGGAGCATTAGAGAGAGGCCAGCGTAGATTTGTGACGTTCCCAGGACAAGTGATATAGTTATTGAGAAAGAGTGGACAGGTTGGTGCTTTTGTCCTCAGAGTGGAGACGATTGTGAGTGGAGATGATTGATTCATGGATTTAAGATTATGAAAGGATAACGCAAGTCTCATTTTATGGACGCAAACTACTGCCTTATAATGGGGGCCAGTTTTGTTTAGCAAATACATCAGTGATGCGGATTGGCAGGCTCAATGCAGGGGAACGGTATAGTGAGAGGAGCGGTCAGTGACTGGTCACTGGGGTATTCACCTGGAGTTCACCAGCAAATTAAATTCAACATAGATAAACACAAAGTAATAATAATAATCTTTGCATTTGATATAGTGCTTTTCATGTCTTCTAGACATCTGAAAGCGCTTCACAGAATAGACTGCAAAGTGTAGTGACTGTATATTTGTGGGTGAAACATGGCAGCCAATTGTACACAACAGCGTCCCACAAACAGTCGTGGATTAAGTGACCAAATTATTATTTTTTGTGTTACTGTATCATTATAGGTAGTGAATATTGGAAGGATAAACAGCACATACACATAGAGGGGGAATCAAACCAGAGGTTTTGCTGTAAGATTCCGTGCTGTTAGACAACTGTGCAGTGATTGGTCAGCCCGGCCCGGCCCGGCCCGGCCCGGGGCACTGAGTGACCACAGGGCGTGTCCAGGCCCAAAGCTGCTGCAGAGGAGAGCAGTGCCTCCACAGGAACAGGAGGACATTCACCCCACACTCCCCTTCTGTGTGAGATTGTGGCAGATCCTGTAATCCCCAAACCCCAATCTTTCACCATCGGCCTCACATCTCACAAACTGAGCTGTGACAGTCGGGGGCGGAACCAAGGTTCGGGGCCGGGTTTCCGGCGGACACAGGAAGCGCGCGGGCGGCCCCGGCTCGGGGCTCGGGGCTGGTGGGAGTGATGTTGATGGTGACGGGGCTCAAGGCCGCGGGTCGGGCACAGCGCCGCCTCTGCACAGCGGCCGCCTGGTCAGTCACTGTCTGTAACACCGTCACTGACCGCCGCCGCCTGTCCCCGGGAGGGCGGCCCACAGCGCTTCACAGGATATACTGTGAAATCCAGTGACTGTTTGTTGGCAAACGCGGCAGTCAATCACAGCGAATCTCCCACAAACATCTGTGCACTGAGTGACCAACTTTGTTGTTTGGAGATTGTTGGTCAGGACACCAGGAGAGCGAAACGCCTTCCTCTTGTCAAATAATGTCACAGGATCTTAACATCCATCAGAGACCAGACAGGAGCTGCTTCAACATCTCATCCGAAGGACGGCACTCTGACAAGGCAACGCTCCCCCAGCACTCCATTGGACTGGTCCAACAGGTGGCCCAGCAGATGATTTGATCCGGAGACCGTTTCCAACATTCCAACTTGCACTCCCTCCCTCCCTCCCTCCCTCCTCCCTGGTGAACCTCCTCCCAGGGCAGCAGCAGGAGGTGGCGTTTGTGAGGACGCAGTATGGAGAGTGGAAATAAAGAGTGGACCGTTACTGCAGTGTGTCAGGAGGGCAAGAGCATCTCTTACCAACTGCGTCCTTAGAAACCGCCGGCTCCTGCAGATAGTGATTGCCGCGTGACTGATTGGTTAAGAAAGGGAAGAGAGAGGGGTGAGGCGGCAAGAGAGAGGGCGGAAAAGATGGGGGAAGGGGGAAAAGTGAAGGGAAACAGCAGGGGGAGCGAAAGCAGGGAGTGAGTGCGTATGAAAAGAGACAACAACAACAACAACAAGATTCCATTTATAAAGCGCCTTTCACATCAGGAGGACGTCCCAAGGCGCTGCACAGTTGGGTCATGACCCGAGCAGGGGGGAAATGGTCAGGGTGAGGGGAGGGAAGGGAGGGAGAGAGGAGGGGGTAGAGAGTCGAGAGGGGAACTGAAGGCTCGGTCAAAGAGAAAGGTTTTGAGACCGGCCTTGAAGGAGGAAAGGGAAGAGGCGGCGAAGGCACTGGGGGATGGAGTTCCAGAGCCTCGGGGCTGAGAGGCTGAAGGCCCGACCACCGATGGTAGGGCGGTTGGGGCGGGGGACGTGGAGCAGACCGGAGCCAGAGAAACGGAGGGTACGGGCAGGTAGGTAGGGGGATAGTAGGTTGGAGAGGTAGGAGGGAGCAAGGCCGTGAATGGCCTTGTAGGTGAGGATGAGGATCTTGAAATCAATCCTCTGGGGGATGGGGAGCCAGTGGAGGCGAGCGAGGGTGCGAGTGATGTGGTCCCGAAGCCTGGTGCGGGACAGTACACGAGCTGCAGAGTTCTGAATGACCTGCAGCTTGTGGAGGGAGGGCCGGGAAGGCCGGCGAGGAGAGAGTTCCCATAGTCCAGCCTTGAGGTGACAAAGGCGTGAACCAGGGTTTCAGCAGCGTGAGGGGTGAGGTAGTGCCGTAGTCTGGCGATGTTCCGGAGGTGATGGAAGGCGGTGCCAGTTGTGGTGCGGATGTGAGGGAGAAAGGACAGCTCAGGGTCGAACAAAACGCCGAGGTTCCTGACTGGCTTTGAGAGGTGGAGAGTGCAGCCTTGGATGCTGATGGTGTCAGCGCCTGAGGTGCGGAGGCGCTGACGTGAGCCAATCAGGAGGGCCTCAGTTTTACGCACGTTGAGCTGAAGAAAGTTGACTCTCGTCCAGGACTCGATGTCGGACAGACAGCTGTCAGGACATCGGAGGTCGTGGAGTTGAGAGTAGAGGAGGAAAGGTAGAGTTGGGTGTCATCCGCATTCATGTCGAAGTTAACCCATGTCTGCGGATGATGTCACCGAGGGGGAGCATATAGAGGGTGAAGAGGAGGGGACCGAGGACAGAGCCCTGAGGGACACCGCACAAGACAGTGCGGGGGGTGGAGGAGAAGCCATTCGTCGAGACAAAGTGAAGACAGTGAGAAAGGTACGACCTAAACCATTCAAGGACAGTGCCTTGAAGGTTGAGGTGGGAGGACAAGCGGTGGAGTAGGATAGCGTGGTCGACCGTATCGAATGCTGCCGATAGGTCGAGGAGGACGAGGAGACAGAGGGAGCCCTGGTCACAGGTGGTCAGGATATCATTGGTGACCTTGACCAGGGCAGTTTCTGTGCTATGGGCAGCACGGAAACCTGACTGAAGGGGTTCGAAAAGAGAATGGGTGGAAAGGAAAGAGCGCAGTTGGGAGGCGACAACTCTTTCCAAGACCTTGGAGAGAAAGGGGAGGTTGGAGATGGGCCGGTAACTTGATAGCTGCGACGCATCAAGGGAGGGTTTTTTCAGGGTGGGCGTGATGATGGCAGTTTTTAATGGAATGGGGACAGAGCCAGAGGAGAGGGACAGGTTGATGATGTCAGTGATATGTGGGGCAAGAAAGTGGAGCTGGGAGATAAGGAGTGGAGTGGGGATGGGGTCAAGGGAGCAGGTGGTTGGTTTTAGGGATAGAATGAGTTCAGTTACAGAGGGTGGGGAAACGGGTACGAAGGTGTGTAGGGGAGGATGGGTAGGAGTCGGAGTGTGGGAGGGAAGGGGTGGGTGGTGGGTGGAAGTTGGAGGGGAAGTGACCGCGGAGCGGATTCCCTTGATCTTGGATTCAAGGAAATCCAGCATCTCCTCGCAGTGAAGGTTGGAGGAGATGACCTGCGCGGGGTGGCGGGGGGGACGGAGGAGTCGGGTTGTGGTGGAAAACAGTAGCCTGAGGTTGTTCTTCACCTCCAGGATTATCCTGGAGTAGAAGGACGACTTGGCCGAGGCTAGAGTGGAGCGGTAAATTTTGAGGAGGTCCAGCCAGATTTGTCGGTGGACCGTTAGGCCAGATTTGACACAGGTGCGTAAGAAAATGGGAGTGAGAGAGAGAGACAGAGTGTTTGAGGGGGAGAGAGAGTGAGGAGGGGAGGGGTTGATTACAATACAATACAAAATTAAAGCGCTTTTCACGACGGGAGGACGTCCCAAGGCGCTGAACTATAAGGGATCAGGGCCGAAGTGCGGGGGGTGTTTGGGATCAGGGAGGGTGGAGAGCAGAGAGGGTGACCAAAGGCACGGTCGAAGAGGAGGGTCTTGAGACCAGCCTTGAAGGAGGCAAGGGAAGGAGCGAGGTGAAGGGATTGTGGGATGGAGTTCCAGAGGGTGGGGGTAAAGAGGTTGAAACCCCAAACCCCGATGGTGAGGCAGGCCAGGCGGGGGACATGGAGCTTATTGAACTGAGGGAGCAGACAGATTGATACGGTCGGTCGCAGGTCGGAGAGGTAGGGGGCAAGGCCAAGGTCTTGAAGGTGAGGCGAGAATTTTGAACTTGATCGTCTGAGGGATGGGGAACCAGTGGAGCCGGGTGAGTGTGATGGGGGTCATGGAGCCTAGTGCGGAAAAGGACACGAGCTGCAGAGTTCTGGATGATCTGCAGCTTGTGAGGGAAGAATTGGGAAGCCAACAAATTATGAAGTCTGGGTGTAATGAAGGCGTGTATGAGGGTTTTGGCAGCCTGAGGTGTGAAGCAGTGGTGGAGTTGAGCAATATTGCGAAGATGGGGAAAGGAAAGAAAGGTCATGGCACAAATGTAGAGGAGAAAGGATAATTGAGGGTCGAACAAGATGCCTAGGTTACTGACTGGCTTGGAGAGGTGGAGTGTGCATCCGTGGATGCCTACACTGCCAGTGCCAGAAGTGTGGAGGTGCTGTCGCAAGCCAATCTGGAGAGTCTCGGTCTTCCTGATGTTCAGCTTTAGACAGTTGGCTCTCATCCAGGACTTGGTGTCTGACAAGCAATCAGTCAGGACATCAGTGCTCCTGGGGTCGAGGGTGGAGGAAGAGAGAGAGAATTGGGTGTCATTCGTGCATAAGTAGAACTTGACCCCATGTCTGCGAATGATGTCACCAAAAGGGAGCATACAGGTTGAAGGGGAGAGGACTGAGGATAGAGCCCTGAGGAACAGCACGAGACGGAACGGGGGCTGGAGGAGAAGCTGTTTGTGAAGATAAAGTGGAGACGGTGTGAGAGATAAGATTCGAACAATTCAAGGATAGAACCTTGAAAGTTAAGGAGGCAGGAGAGGCGGTGAAGGAGGATAGAGTGATCCACAGTGTCAAAAGCAGCGGAGAGGACGAGGAGATAGAGGGAGCCCTGGTCACAGAAGGACAGAATGTAATTTCTCACCTAGACCAAACCCGATTGGAGGGGTTCGTAAAGGGAGTGGCAGGAGAGGAAGGAGTGAAGTTGGGAAGCAACAACTCTTTCAAGGACCTTCGAAAGGAAAGGGAGGTTGGAGATGGGGCAGTAGTTAATGAGAGGAATGGGTCCAGGGAAGGTTTATTTAGAACAGGGGTGATGACAACTGTTTTTAGGGGGGTGGGAATGGTGCCAGTTGACAGGGAGAGGTTGACAGTCTCCCATCCCCTACCATCCATAAAATCCAATTCAATCAGAACTCTGCTGCCCGCATTCTCCCCCACACGAAACTCCACTCCCCTATCACCCCAGTCCTTGCCAGACTGCACTGGCTGCCTATCCCAGAGAGGATTGACTTCAAGATCCCCATCCTCGAATTCAAGTCCCTACACTCTTCTGCACCCCCCTACCTCTCTGACCTCTCTCCTCAAAACAGCACCCGTTGCCTTTGTTCCTCTGGGTCTGGCCTCCTCCTTGTCCCCCTCCTCCTTGTCCCCCCCTTGGATGGAGAGAGCGGAGAGAAGGAGAGAGAGAAATTGAGTGCAGGAGAGAGTGTGTGAGAGTGGGGGAAGGTGGAGTGTGAGAGGGAAGAGAGTGTAAAAAGTGGAGTGAGAGAGAGTAATTGAGAGAGAGTGAGTGTGTGTGAGAGAGAGGGGATAGAGAGAGAGAGGAGAGAGAGAGTGCCCCCCCCCACCCTCCCCTTCTCTATCCCCCCTCTCCTCTGCAGCAACAGTCGGTATTATTTCCCCTCTCTGCGCTGCGTCCTCCCAATCGGCGGATTCTGCACTGCCCTGGGAGGACGTTCACCAGTGAGAGAGAGAGCTGAAGTTGGAAATGGTCTTGGGCCGGATGCAGCCCACCAGCTGGCCCACACTGGGTGCGCCCCGCAGACCTCTCTCAAATAGGGAATCCAGCAACCGAAAAGTTGGACAACCATGTCTTAGAATATATGAGCTCAAAGTCTCAACATAGATGTTGAACCCACATCCTCCTGACTCAATGAGAATGTTACCGACTGAGCCAGTCTCAGGGATTTAGGTGAGGAAGACTCATTGAGCTCTTGCTTTGTCTCTTATTCACACAGTCCAGACTGACACAAGTGCAGTCCTGGGAGGTGCTGTCCTTCGGATGATATAGTAAACCGAGGTCCTGTATGCCTGTTCAGTTGAATGTTAAAGATCCCTTGACAAAAGGTGTCTGGGCCAATAATTCCCCTAGATAACATTGTTCATTCACTTCATGACTATTTGTGGGACATTGCTGTGCACAATTGGGCTGCCAACTTTCACCCACGAATCACACTTTTATGAAGCGTGATCCTGGAATGCGTTGCCTGAAAGAGTGGTGGAAGCCGATTCGATAACAGATTTTAAGAGAGCAGTAGATAGATATTTGGGGAGGACAAGTTTACAGGGCTATGGGGAGAGCGCTGGGAGTGGGATTGAACTGGAAGCTTTTTTCAAAGAGCCGACACAGACACGATGGGCCAAATGGCCTCATTCTGTGCTGTATAATTCTATGATTCTATGAAGTGCTTTGAGGCATCTTCACGACATGAAAGGCACGATATCAAATGTAAGGATTGTCATTACTGTTCTTCGTGCTCCCACTAGGTACAATACACAGTTGCAGGGAGACCGAGCCGGGCAGCCAAAGCCCCAGCGTTTGAAAGCGGTCAGTATCCTGCAAGAGCCTGGTGTCCCTGTGGTGGGGAACATGAGCAGGCAAGCTGTGGTGGATTTATTAGCGGCAAGCGTGGTATATCAGGAAGGTGAGCATTTCAACAACCTTTTGCCTTGCGAAATAAGTTTAAAGACATTGAACTGCGTATTGTGCTCAACAATTTGCCTCAAACAATAATGTCACAATTCTACACTGGTAGAAATGTTTCTGTTACAATGCCAGAGCTCAAAATTTCACCAATCAGCTTGCGAGAATTTTGTTTATAAGATGCTGCAGAGTTGTGAAAAAATCTTAAATTCAGTATTCATTTGGAAGCTATCTTAATAGCTATTTAAAACTATTTAAGTAGACTAGATTCCAAATTAAGACTGAATTGTAGAATGAGAAATTAAGACTGAACCAGAGCCTGCAGACTGACAAACTGTTTATAATGTTTGAGTACATGAAATAGTGGGAGTTATAGTATCCCCAGTAGAGTACTTCCATGACATTTCCGACCTGTCCATCATAGACAAGGCCATCTCGGACCACTTCCTCCTCCCTCTCACCCTGCATCCCCCTCCCCTCTTCCAAACCCTACACCATCTTTTTTGTCCATCTGGAAAAAGCTTCCCCCTGAGTCGCTCACAAATGCCCTCTCTTCCTCAGACCGCCTGTTCCTCTGGCCTCCACCCGCAGCGAACCTGATGCAGCCATCAAGCTATTGAATGACTGTCTCTCCACAACCTTTAATTCCCTGGCTCCCCTGAAATCCAGGACTGTTTCCAAATCCACCCGCTCCCCCTGGTACAACAGACCCTTCCGCTCACTTAAAACCCAAACCCGGATGCTCGAGTACAGATGGCAGAAATCTGGCTTCACGATTTATTGACATCTGGGGCTCAAGCACCTACCGCCTCTCCCTTTCACAGGCCAAAGCTGACTTTTACTCCAATGTCATCCTGGAGGCCAAAAACAACCCAAGTTTTCCACCATCCATCACCTTCTCCGTGCACCCCCTCAAGTTCCCCCTATTCTCACATCAAATGCCAAGTGCAAAGAGGTCTTAGATTTCTTTGCCTCAAAGATTGAAAACATCTGCTTGGCTGCATAGTCGTCCCCCACACCCCACCGCCATGTCCCCTCCCCCTCCACCCATACTATCCACACCACCTTCTCCCTCCGCCACGGCTCCTGCCACTCCCCCCTCCTTACACTCCACTTTGCCTCCACTTCTCCCTCTCAACCACATGAAATTCACCCCCTGCTGCCTCGACCTATTCCCCATCCAGCTACTGGTCGCTCAACTATCCCTCCTTTCCCTACCTGCTTCCGACACAGTCAACCAGTCTCTCTCCTCAGGCTCTGTTCCACACCTTGCTGTTATCACACCCCTCCTCAACACCATCGATCCCTCTAACCTCTCATACTACTGTCTCATTTCCAACCTGCCCTTCCTTGACAAAGTCCTGGAACGCATTGTTACAATTCACTTCATCTGTTTTCTCCTCCTGCCCCTGCCCGGTCACTTGCGGGGTACCCCAGGGCTCCATCTTTGGCCCCCTTCTTTTCCTCATAAATATGTTCACTCTTGGCGATGTCATCCGCAGACATGGGGAAACTTCCACATCTATGCGGATAACACACAAATCTACGTTGCCTCCTCCAGCTGCGACTCCTGGTCCATCGGTGTTCTGTCAGACATCAGGGCCTGGATGCGTGCAAACTTCCTGCAGCTGAACAAGACGGAAGCCGTACTCTTTGGCTCCCGTCAATATCTGAACTCTTCAACCTCCCCAGGCTCTCTCTTAGACTCACCGAACCAATGCACAATCTAGCCTTCCGGTTCAACCCCCAGCTGTCCTTCCTTCCCACATCTGGTTCCTGACCAGGAACTCCTTGCTCTACCTCCGCCACATTGCCTGCCCCTGACCATACCTTACCCCAAATGCAGTCAAAACCCTCGAGCATGCGTTTGTCACCTCCCACCTGGATTACTCAAATGTACTTCTCGCTAGTCTCCCCAGCTCCAGTATTAAAAAAATCCAGCTCATTCAGAATTCTGTCGCCCGCATACTGACCTGGACCAAACTCCGTACTACCATCTCACCAGTTCTGACCAGGCTCCATTGGCTCCCCATCACCCAACAGATTGACTTCAAGATGCTCACACTCGTGTTCAAATCCCTTCAATCCCTGCACCTCCCTACCTCTCCGACCTCATTCCCCAATCCACCACCCGGCTCTCCGCATGACCGGCACCGGCCTCCTGCTCATCCATCAAACCCTCTGCTCCAGCATTGGAGGTCCCACATTCAACCACTATGCCCTGAAACTCTGGACATTCTCCCTCAATCCTTCTGCCTTGTCCCCTCACTCCCCTTTTTCAAGTCTCACCTGAAAACTTTCCTTTTTGATTACCTTGCCCCACCCCCGGGTTGTGGAACCACTGTTAAGCGTTCTGAGACGCTACCCTGTGTGGAGGGTGCTATATAAGTGCAAGTTGTTGCTGTTCCTCCTGGATTGTTGCTGCCTTGCTACTGTGAACCCGTACATTTGGCTTCAACACTGACTAACCAGCTTTTCCTGCACTATAAACATCTGACTTCCATGTCATCAGGTGCCACTGCCGCCATTTTCTGTGTGTTGCGTGATGTGTGCAGATGTTGTCACTGATGTATGCCATGTGTGAGCACCATGTGCAGGAAGCACCAATGATATCACTTTGTAAAGAAACTGACATCAGCAGAAACCTGACCGCTTGGAATTGAGCCTTTTTACTACTTTATTTCCAATACTACCTCAGCTATTAGACATAAGCTTGTGTTTACAATGACCTCCCCCATATAATAATCCATGCATTTGATACATGGCTTTATTCCATCAAAACATAAGAACATAAGAATTAGGAGCAGGAGTAGGCCATTCAGCCCTTCGTGCCTGCTCCGCCATTCAATAAGACCATGGCTGATCTTCTCACCTAACTCTGATTACCTGCCCTATCCCCATATCCCCTAATCCCTCTATTTTTCAAGAATCTATCAGTCTCAGCCTTGAAAATGTTCAAGGACTGAGCATCTACAGCCTTCTGGGGTAGTGAATTCCATAAGTTCACTACCCTCTGAGTGAAGAGATGTTTCCTCAACTCTGTTCTAAAAGGCTGACCCTTAATTTTAAGACTGTGACCCCTGGTTATAGATTCTCCTACTGGGGAAACAGACCTTCAGTGTCTACTTTATCAGCCCTTTAAGAATCTTATATGTTTCAATAAGATCCCCCCTAATTCTTCTGTACTCTAGAGAATACAGCCCTAGTTTATTCAGCCTATCCTCATAGGTCAGTCCCCTCATCCCAGGAACTAACCGAGTGAATCTACGCTGCACCCCCTCTAGGGCAAGTATGTCCTTTTTTAAATAAGGAGACCAAAACTGCACACAATACTCTCGGTGCGGTCTCACCAAAGCCCTATACAGTTGCAGCAAGACTTCCCTACTCTTATATTCTAAACCTTTCGAAATGAACGCTAACATGCCGTTCGCCTTCTTAGTTGCTGCTGCACCTGCAAACTAACTTTTTGGGACTGGTGTACAAGGACACCCAAATCCCTTTGAATACTAACACTATCTAACTTCTCCCCTTCCAGAAAATAATCTGTTCTTTTATTCTTGCTACCAAGGTGAATAATTTCACACTTGCTAACATTGAATTCCATCTGCCACCTACTTGCCCACTCCCCTAGCCTATCTATATCTTGTTGCAATCTTTTTGCATCATCCTGAGAGCTCACTCTGCTACCTAGTTTAGTATCATCCGCGAATTTAGACACATTACATTCAATGTCCTCGTCCAGATCATTGATGTAAATGGTAAATAGCTGAGGCCCAAGCACTGATCCTTGTGGCACTCCACTAGTTACATCCTGCCAATTCGAGAATGATCCGTTTATCACTACTCTCTGCTTTCTACCCGATAGCCACTCTTCTATCCATGTTAATATTTTCCCATTAATCCCGTGGGCCTTGATCTTGAGTAACAGCCTTTTGTGTGGCACCTTGTCAAATGCCTTCCTAAAATCCAAATATACCACATCTACTGGTTCCCCCTTATCCAACCTGCTGGATACATCCTCAAAAAATTCTAAAAGGTTAGTCAAGCATGACTTCCCTTTTGTAAAGCCGTGTTGACTCTGCCTAATCTTTTTATGGTCTTCCAGGTATCCCATAACTACGTCTTTTATTAAGGACTCAAGAATTTTCCCTACAACTGACGTCAAACTAACTGGTCTATAGTTTTCCCTATTTTCTCTCCCACCCTTCTTAAATAGTGGAGTTACGTTTGCAATCTTCCAATCAATGGGAACTTTTCCAGTATCCACAGACTTTTGGAAGATTATAGACATGCCATCCACTATCTCAGTAGCCACCTCCTTTAAAACTCTCGGATGCAGGCCATCCGGTCCAGGGGATTTATCGGTTTTAAGACCCGACAATTTACCTAGAACCATCTCTTTACTAATGTTAATCTCCCTAAGTTGCTCGCTAACATTGTCTTCTTGGTCCTCTATTTTTGGTATGTTTCCAGTGTCTTCTACGGTGAAGACTGTAGAAAAATACTTGTTTAATGACTCTGCCATGTCTTTGTCCCCTATTATAATTCCTCCGGTCTCTGCCTGTAATGGACCCACATTCACCCTCGCTAGCCTTTTCCTCTTTATATATTTGTAAAAACTCTTGGAGTCTGTTTTTATGTTCTTTGCTAGTTTGCCCTCGTAATCTATTTTCTCCCTCTTGATCAATTTTTTGGTCCTCCTCTGTTGTTCCCTAAAGTTCTCCCAATCCTCGGGTTTACTACTCATCTTCGCTGTTTTATAGGCTTTTTCTTTTGATTTGATACTTTCCCTAACTGCTCTAGTTAGCCATGGCTGCACCACCTTTCCCATGGCATTCTTATTCCTCAAAGGAATATGTGCTCGTTGGGAATTTTGCACTATCTCCTTGAATGTCTGCCATTGCTGGTCTACCGTCAAATCTTTAAGTTTAGTCTCCCAGTTTATTCTGGCTAAATCCTCTCTCATACCAGCAAAGTTGGCTCGATTTAAATTGAAGACTTTTGCTTCAGACTTAACTACTTCCCTCTCTAACTTAACGCTAAATTCCATCATATTATGATCGCTTTGCCCTAGAGGAGCCTTAAGTTCCAGTTTGCTGATCAGCCCTGTTTCATTACACAAAACAAGGTCTAATATGGCTTGTTCCCTGGTCGGCTCCTCAGCATATTGATCTAGAAAATTATCTCTAATACATTCTATAAACTCCTCTTCTATGTTACCTTTCCCAATTTGGTTGTCCCAGTCTATGTGCAGGTTAAAATCACCCACAATTAGTGTCTTTCCTTTGCTACATGCTCCACTAATCTCTTGATTTATACCTTGAGCGATACTTTGACCACTGTTTGGGGGTCTATAAACTACTCCCACTATAGTTTTCTGCCCCTTGAAGTTACGTATCTCTACCCATACTGACTCTACATCTTGCTTTTCAGATTTAAAATCTTTCCTCTCTACTGTTTTTATCCCATCCTTTATTAGCAGGGCCACTCCCCCTCCTCGTTTACCACATCGCCTATCTTTCCTATATACCACGTAGCCGGGAATATTCAGTTCCCATCCCTGATCACCCTGTAACCATGTCTCGGTGATGGCTACTAGATCATACCGGTTTGTCTCTATTTGTGCAACTAATTCATCTATCTTGTTACGAATGCTTCGTGCATTCAGATATAGCGCCTTAATTCTGACTTCCGGCTATTAACCCTATTCACCAGCACTCTATCACTGTACTTCCTTTCCCTGCTTGACACACTTTGCTCTTCTCCCTTGTTAATCTGCTCTCTTGCTTTTGTTGATCTCAAGTTTAACTGTGGTGGACTATACTTTACTGTGTTTTTACCTCCCCCCCACCCCTTAGTAGTTTAAAGCCCTTTCTACCTCCCTATTTATTCGCATAGCCAGGACATTTGTCCCAGCCCTATTTAGGTGGAGCCCATTCCTTTGGAAAAGCTCCCATCTTCCCCAATACTCGTGCCAGTGGCCCATGAATTGGAATTCCTGCTCTCCGCACCACTCTTTTAGCCAGGCATTCAGATCTATGATCTTCTTTTGCCTGTACCAATTAGCTCCTGGCTCAGGTAACAGTCCCGATATCATCACTTTGGAAGTTCTATTCCTTAGTTTAATTCCCAATTCCCGGAACTCGCTCCTTAACTCGTCCCTACTGGTCCTACCAATGTCATTGGTCCCTATATGTACCATTACGATTGGATCCTCTCCCTCATGCCTCAAATTTATCTCCAGCCCGGCAGTGACATCCTTCACCCTGGCCCCAGGAAGACAACAGAGTCTTCTTGTCTCCCTGCTACGGCTACAGAAAACTGTATCAGTCCTCCCGACTGTCTCATCCCCAATAAGAATTACATTTTTAACCTCCTGCACAGGGGTGTTGGGGTCAGTTTGCCCGTCTTCCTCGCAGATTTCCTTGTCCACACAGGTTGCCAATATTTCATACCTGTCAGACAAGGCTAAAGTCTGGGATTCTTCAGCCCCTCTCTTTCGGGAACGCTTGCCTGCCCACCTGACTGTCACCCAGTCATGTCCGTCGCTGCTAAATTCTTCTTCCTTGGGACTCAGGGGAGTGTCCGGCTCCAGGATAAAGCTGTCCAGGAAGTTTTCTCCATCCCTAATGCTGCGCAGCGTCTCCACCTGAGACTCCAGCTTGGCTACTCTCAGCTGGAGCTCTCTAATTTCCAGACACTTGCGGCAGACGAAGTCGCCCGGACTTAAGGCGTCCTCCATTGACTCCCACATGTGACAGACCTCACAGTTTACCTGCCACACCATCTTCACAAACTTTATACAAAGATATATAGCCTGCCCCCATTTCCCCCTCTGCACCTAATTCCCACTCTTACCAAATTCCCTCACACTCTGGCATCGCCTCACTCCGGACGTAGCTCACTCTGGGCTCTCGGCTCGAGTCTCAAACATCTCAAAGAGCTTCATGAGAAAATTGCAGTTAAGTGTTGTGATTGTGTATTTGTGGGTAAATATGACAGTTAGTTTACACATCCAAAATCGTATAGCCACGAGGAGAACAACAAATGTAGGATGGTTGCCTTGGAAACTGAGAGAAAATAGCTTTATCCAATTTTGTCGCAGGATCTTTAACATCTACTTAAACAAGAAGATGAGACCTCAGTTTTAACTTATTTCCTGAAGGGCGGCACCGAGGACAGTGCAGCACCATGCCGATTGCTGCTTTATGTACAATTTACATTTATATAGCACCTTTCACTTCGGGAGGACGTCTCTGTGTGTGTTATGGAATAATATGCAATAACAGAGAGCAGAGAGCCCTGCAGTGTAAGGAGGTAACTGAGTGAGGTGGAACAGAGCGGGCATTCTGTGCAGGAATTTGGTGAGAGTGGGAATTCTTGAAACTAGAAACTAGAGAGCAAAAGAGAATGCTTTCTTTCAGCAAAAGAGTGCAGATTCTTTCTTAAAGAGAGACCCTTTCAAGTAAACAAGTCCAATTGGCTGTTAGTCATAGACCAGGTGTTGGGGATTAGTTAATTTGCTGACCAGCTATGTGGCTGAGGCCTAAGATTATTGCTGGGTGTGTTTGAGGCCTAAGATTATTCTCCTTGGAGCAGAGAAGGGTAAGGGGAGATTTAATCGAGTGTTCAAAATTATGAGGGGATTCAATAGGGTGAACATAGAGAAACTGTTTCCACTGGCGCGTGGGTCGGTAAGCAGAGGACACAGATTTAAAATAGTTGGCAAAAGAACCAGAGGGGAGGTGAGGAGAATTTTTTTTCACACAGCGAGTTGTTCGGATCTGGAATACATTACCTGAAAGGGTGGTGAAAGCTGATTCAATAACAAGTTTCACTAGAGAAGTAGATAGATATTTGGAGAGGACGAATTTGCAGGGCTATGGGGAGACCACGGGGGAGTGGGATTGTTTTGGACAGCTCTTTCAAAGAGCCGGCACAGACACGATGGGCTGAATGGCCTCCTTCTGTGCTGTATAATTCTATGATTCTACGAACAGATCTCTCTTAATCTCTTCCAGGTTCTCTGGTTGGTTTCAATAAACCTCCAAATCTGGCCATCACAGGTAAGAAGACTCAGATTCTTTGTTCCACACCCACTCTCATGTACATGCCATAAATACTACACATACACCACACACGTACACCACCCATATACACCAGCCACGGACACCACCCCTCACACACACACACATCCCACACACACCAAACCACACAGATGCACCCACACACACCACATACGCATCCCACACAAACACACCACACACACCCCACATAATACATACCACACACACACAAATACAATACTACGTACAACAACAACAACAACAAGATTCCATTTATAAAGCGCCTTTCACGTCAGGAGGACGTCCCAAGGCGCTGCACAGTTGGGTCATGACCCGAGCAGGGGGGAAATGGTCAGGGTGAGGGGAGGGAAAGGAGGGAGCGAGGAGGGGGAAATGGTCAGGGTGAGGGGAGGGAAGGGAGGGAGCAAGGAGGGGGGAAATGGTCAGGGTGAAGGGAGGGAAGGGAGAGAGCGAGGAGGAGGAAGAGAGTCGAGAGGGGAGCTGAAGGCACGGTCAAAGAGAAAGGTTTTGAGACCGGCCTTGAAGGAGGAAAGGGAGGAAGCAGCGAAAGCACTGGGGGATGGAGTTCCAGAGCCTGGGGGCTGAGAGGCTGAAGGCCCGACCACCGATGGTAGGGCGGTTGGGGAGGGGGACGTGGAGCAGACCAGAGCCAGAGGAACGGAGGGTACGGGCAGGTAGGTAGGGGGATAGTAGGTTGGAGAGGTAGGAGGGAGCAAGGCCGTGAATGGCCTTGTAGGTGAGGATGAGGATCTTGAAATCAATCCTCTGGGGGATGGGGAGCCAGTGGAGGCGAGCGAGGGTGCGAGTGATGTGGTCCCGAAGCCTGGTGCGGGACAGTACACGAGCTGCAGAGTTCTGAATGACCTGCAGTGTGGAGGGAGGTGGCGGGAAGGCCGACGAGGAGAGAGTTCCCATAGTCCAGCCTTGAGGTGACAAAGGCGTGAACCAGGGTTTCAGCAGCGTGAGGGGTGAGGTAGTGCCGTAATCTGGCGATGTTCCGGAGGTGGTGGAAGGCGGTGCCAGTTGTGGTGCGGATGTGAGGGAGAAAGGACAGCTCAGGGTCGAACAAAACGCCGAGGTTCCTGACTGGCTTTGAGAGGTGGAGAGTGCAGCCTTGGATGCTGATGGTGTCAGCGCCTGAGGTGCGGAGGCGCTGACGTGAGCCAATCAGGAGGGCCTCGGTTTTTCGCACGTTGAGCTGAAGAAAGTTGACTCTCGTCCAGGACTCGATGTCGGACAGACAGCTGTCAGGACATCGGTGGTCGTGGAGTTGAGAGTAGAGGAGGAAAGGTAGAGTTGGGTGTCATCCGCATTCATGTCGAAGTTAACCCCATGTCTGCGGATGATGTCACCGAGGGGGAGCATATAGAGGGTGAAGAGGAGGGGACCGAGGACAGAGCCCTGAGGGACACCGCACAAGACAGTGCGGGGGGTGGAGGAGAAGCCATTTGTCGAGACAAAGTGAAGACGGTGAGAAAGGTACGACCTAAACCATTCAAGGACAGTGCCTTGAAGGTTGAGGTGGGAGGACAAGCGGTGGAGTAGGATAGCGTGGTCGACCGTATCGAATGCTGCCGATAGGTCGAGGAGGACGAGGAGGCAGAGGGAGCCCTGGTCACAGGTGGTCAGGATATCATTGGTGACCTTGACCAGGGCAGTTTCTGTGCTATGAGCAGCACGGAAACCTGACTGAAGGGGTTCGAAAAGAGAATGGGTGGAGAGGAAAGAGCGCAGTTGGGAGGCGACAACTCTTTCCAAGACCTTGGAGAGAAAGGGGAGGTTGGAGATGGGCCGGTAGCTTGATAGCTGCGACGCATCAAGGGAGGGTTTTTTCAGGGTGGGCGTGATGATGGCAGTTTTTAATGGAATGGGGACAGAGCCAGAGGAGAGGGACAGGTTGATGATGTCAGTGATATGTGGGGCAAGAAAGTGGAGCTGGGAGATAAGGAGTGGAGTGGGGATGGGGTCAAGGGAGCAGGTGGTTGGTTTTAGGGATAGGATGAGTTCAGTGACAGAGGGTGTCACTGTCACATACACATACAAACTGGTGATAGACTCCTTGAGTTTAATTCTTTAGTGTGTAATTATAATTTCTGAATCAAGCTTCGTTTGCTACTCTGATTCAATTGTGTGCTCTGTTAGTGTAGGAAGTTCTAACCCTAGATCTATTTGTTTGTCAGGTAAAGATGACCTGTGTCTGACCTCTCTGCTGTCTGCTGTTCAGCGACGCTTATCTCTCGCGCAGGAGCTGCACATAGTGAAAGCAAGCAGCAAGTAAGTAGCTTCAGCCTGGCTCAGTCACCGGGTGTCAGCCTGGCTCAGTCACCGGGTGTCAGCCTGGCTCAGTCACCGGGTGTCAGCCTGGCTCAGTCACCGGGTGTCAGCCTGGCTCAGTCACCGGGTGTCAGCCTGGCTCAGTCACCGGGTGTCAGCCTGGCTCAGTCACCGGGTGTCAGCCTGGCTCAGTCCCCGGGTGTCAGCCTGGCTCAGTCACCGGGTGTCAGCCTGGCTCAGTCACCGGGTGTCAGCCTGGCTCAGTCACCGGGTGTCAGCCTGGCTCAGTCACCGGGTGTCAGCCTGGCTCAGTCACCGGGTGTCAGCCTGGCTCAGTCACCGGGTGTCAGCCTGGCTCAGTCACCGGGTGTCAGCCTGGCTCAGTCACCGGGTGTCAGCCTGGCTCAGTCACCGGGTGTCAGCCTGGCTCAGTCACCGGGTGTCAGCCTGGCTCAGTCACCGGGTGTCAGCCTGGCTCAGTCACCGGGTGTCAGCCTGGCTCAGTCACCGGGTGTCAGCCTGGCTCAGTCCTACCACATACTTCTGCATTCAATTTGTCAATCGATATATTTCCTGATTTTCTCAAGTTCCTTATTTCTTATGTTGCAATCACTTGGGATAGTCACATCAATAATCCTATGTACAATATATTTGGTTCTTTATAATATCTGGTTTGTTATTAATAATAATTATTATTGGTTATTACAGTTCAGATCAGTCAATAGAGGTAGTTACTGAGTTGGTGACATCATCTGCAGACATGGGGTCAACTTCCATATGTATGCAGATGACACCCAACTCTATCTTTCTGCCCCCACCCTCAACTCCAGGACCACTGCTGTCCTGACAGACTGTCTGTCGGACATCAAGTCCTGGATGAGGACAAATTTCCTACAGTTGAATGTGAACAAGACTGAGGCCCTCCTGATTGGCTCACACCAGCACCTCAGGCTCTGGCAACATCAACCTCCATGGTTGCACATTACACCTCACCAGCCAGTCAGGAACCTCGGTGTCTTGCTCGACCCTCAACTGTCTTTTCTTCCCCACGTCCAAGCCATGACCCATTCTGCCTTCCCTCACCTCCGTAACATCGCCCGACTCCGCCACTACCTCACCCCTCAGGACAATGAAACTCTTGTTCACGCCTTCATCACCTCCAGGCTCGACTATGCAAACGCTCTGCTTGTCGGCCTTCCCAACTCCTCCCTCCACAGACTGCAGATAATCCAGAACTCTGCAGCCCGTGTCCTCTCCCGCACCAAACTCCGTGACCCCATCTCTCTCACTCTCACCCGACTCCACTGGCTCCCTATCCTTCAGAGGATCCAGTTCAAGATCATGGTCCTCACCTACAAAGCCCTCCATGGCCTCACCCACCCTACCTCTGTGACCTGGTAACCCCATACCAACCCGCCCGCTCCCTCCGCTCAGCTGGCTCTGGTTGCTCCATGTGCCCTGACTCACCCGCCCCACCATTGGCGGGAGAGCTTTCAGCCACTCTGCCCCCAACCTCTGGAATTCCTTCCCCCAGTCACTCCGCCTCGCCCCCTCCTTAGCCTCCTTCAAGTCCCGCCTCAAAACCTTCCTCTTCGACCATGTCATTGGTCACCCCCTTCCCTTCCCCTCCCTGACCCCAGCTCAGGTCTGAAATGCTGTACACTGTCCAACGCCTTAGGACGTCCTCCCGACGTGAAAGGCACTTTACAAATGTAATCTTGTTGTTTTCAGTGATAACAGTGACAAGTTACACTGGAATGGATGTTACTTTCCTTAGTACAATAGAATCCGCTTTAGGCAGACGCTGGTTAACCTCGGACTCCATCTGGGTAAATCAAACACATCCGGCCCGGATTCATTTGTATTTTTCACCAGTTTTAAATATACCGATTGATTCGGACAAAATCCAGTTAATCTGGGCAAAATGTTGCGCTGGTGGCCACTGAATGTCCTCACTCGGGCCTTCTGTGAAGGAATGGGAAAGAACAAGTTTGGGGAGGAGTCAAATCGCAATTGATTGACAGCTGTAACTGCTTGTGAATGGGTGGGTGGAGCTGAGACGTTCACAAGCAGCTGTTCAGGTTAATTCCCTTGACAGCTTCCACTGTATATTTGAACTTCCCAAACAATAACATTACACTTGTATAGCGCCTTTCATGTCACGAGGATGTCCCAAGGCGGTGGACAATCAGTGTTTCGGACCCGAGCTGGGGATCAGGATCAGGGTATAACCCTCCCTGATCTCAACCTCCCCTGCGTGGGTCCAAATCCCTGACTGTCCAGCGCCTTGGGACGTCTTTCGGACATGAAAGGCGCTATACAAATTTTAAATTGTGATATCTGGAAGTTGATGTGAAGTTCATGTGATCTTTGAGTGACAGCTTAATATGGTTGTCAGTCATTTCTTCGGTAGAGGTTTCTGAATTATTATTTCCTGACCTTCAAGAAGGAGGAACATCACTGGCTCCTTATCTTTCTTCATGTTAGCTGGTCGTTATCATCCTGCTTTCAGACTGCTCCCCACCCCCCATCCAAACTGGCAGGAAGACCATGTCACTTGGCGATCAATAGTCTATTGGAACAGAGGGTTGCTATTCATGACTGTGGGTGCTTTTGACTATGCTGTCAGACATCTTTCCTCTCCCGGGCTCCTTGGTCTCCCACCCAGCTCAGGTGCCCAGCCAGCAGTGTCAGCTTTCAGACGTGAAGGGCTCTATATAAATGTTTGTTCTGATGTATTGTTACTGAAGCTGCTGTGTGAGCTGGAATGTTACTGATTGCTTCTTTACAGAGAACATTCGGGCCTGGTTCTGCTCTCCACATGTCACCAAACCACCCAAAGCATTGAGAATGCCTACGCCAGGCGTGATGGGAAGAAAACAGCATTAACGAGCTACTGGTAATCAATACATAATTATACACAATCTAGTAATAGATATCTGAATCCCTTGAAATCAGGAATCTTGCAGCAGTGGTTTCAAATCAATACAGTCGTAATATCAGTCATATAAAACAACTCAGGTCACTCTCATTAAACTCCTTTTACCCATATTTTGCTGTGGGGTGGGGCCAGGGAGTACTCATACCTGGGGATGCGGAGGCCCGTCCGGTTATTCTCTGCTTGTTTACTTACAGTGCAGTGACGGTGGGCATTCCCGAACCTGCGATGGGGGAGATCAGTGTTGCACTGACACAACAGAGCCTCGGGGAGCAGACTATGGTACTTATTCCATTTATTTCCTCTCTGCGACAGGCAGTGTGTGACTGACTGACAGGCGGTGTGTGACTGACAGGCGGTGTGTGACTGACAGGCGGTGTGTGACTGACGGGCAGTGTGTGGCTGGCTGGCATTGTGTGGCTGACAGTGTCTGACCGACCAACCGTGTATGTGACTGACCGACCGACCGACAGTGTGTGACTGACTGACTGACTGTGTGGCCACAGGTAGTGCCGGTGCTCAATCCCTCTGCAGGAAACTTTGAGAGGAAGAAGGTGAAGAAGGCAGTGACTCGGTACCGGGTATTGGACGCTGCCAATGGCTGTGCGTTGGTACAGCTTCAGCCACTCACAAGTGAGTATTTCAGTCGCTGTGAAACTACTGCCCGCCCATCAGTGGAGAGCCTGGGGAGACAGTGCTAGACAGCAACATTTGGCTCGGTTGGTTACACTCTCATCTCCAAGTCAGATGGCTCTGGGTTCAAGCCCCATATGTGGACTGTGATTTCACAGTCTCAGCTGACAATCCAATGCCGTGCAGGAGGAAGTGCTGCATTTTTGGAGGCACCATCCATCAGATGAAACGTTAAACCACCTTTAAAGGCAGATGTTAAAGATCCCATGGCACTATTCGAAAAGAGAAGGGAGAGCTTCATTCGGAGTTATGGCTAACCCCCAAATAAAATTAGTCATTCACTCCCTGGCTGTTTGCAGAACGTTATACAAATTGGTTGCCGTGTTCGCCCACAAAACACACAGTCACTACACTTTACTCTTAAATCCTGTAAAATGCTTTGAGATGTCCTCCTGCCATGATAAGACACTGTATCAAATGTAAGGATTATTATTATTAAGAGGCTGGTTGTGTATGAACTGAAGGTTATTTAGTGCAGCTGTGGATGAGCCAGGATTTACAGTGTTGAGATGGTATCCAGTTTAAGTTTCATTCCAACATCAGCGTGTGTGCGTCTCAGTGGTGTGCAGCAAGTAATAATAATCCTTGCATTTGATATAGCGCTTTTCACGTCTTCTAGACGTCCCAAAGCGCTTCACAGAATATACAGTAAAGTGAATTGACTGTATATTTGTGGGCGAACGTGGCAGCCAAATGCGCACAGCAGTGTCCCACAAACAGTCGTAGATTGAAAATGACCAATTTATTATTGTTTTTGGAGGGATTATTATTATTAGGCGTGTGGAGTAAGGAAACTTGCCCAAGGTTTCACCCTGCCTGGAATTGAACTCAGGTCTCTCGCTTGTAAAGCGAGTGCTCTATCCACTGAGCTACAGGACTCCCAAGTAACGGATGGCTGCCGAACACAGCTCCAGGTTACATTCAAGTTTGAATGATAATTGAGGATTTTTTTCTTCCAGCCTTTCAGAACCTGCTGCAGGTTCACCTTACCCTCAAGCTGTGCACCGTTCTCGGAGATCATGTTTATTCCTCTCGAGTGGGACGGGTTCTGGGGCTTCCTGTCCTCTTCTCAGTTGACCTGGCTGTTCCCCGGACTCAGGTAAGTAAAGTCAGGGTTAATGTGGGACAGGAGGCACAGTTACTGGGTGGTGAGGGGGTGAGCAGTGGGTGAGGGGGTGAGCAGTGGGTGAGGGGGTGAGCAGTGGGTAAGGGGGTGAGCAGTGGGTGAGGGGGTGAGCAGTGGGTGATGGGTGGGCAGTGGGTGAGGGAGTGGGTGAGGTGTGTGTGATGGGGTGGGTGAGGGGTAGGCAGTGGGTGAGGGGGTGGACTGTGGGTGAGGAGAGGGGGTGGGCACAAGGCAGCCATGGTTGCTGCCAGCCTCTGTCTTTCTAGGGAGGGGACAAGATGAAAAGTAAAGCCTCACTTTGTGTTGACATTCTTGTCTCTCAGGTCCTGGATGAGGCCTTGTTACAGAAGCTGCATTTGCGCCGGGAGCAGATGCACCGAATGCCGCTTCACCTGCACTTACACAGATTCTCAATCCCAGCGTGTGGCAGAAAGAGCTCAGAGACTGTAATCACAGCTCCTCTGCCTGCTTTCTTCATTAGGACTCTCCAATTGCTGGGTTTAAGAATGAAACAATCTGCTTAACAGGTTATCGAGGAAAGAAGCTGATCGGCCTGAGGCATTGGGCTGACAGTCTGGGAGTTCTCTCTGAGAGACTGCACATGTTCCACAACAGACTTCACAACAGAATGGAGATGGGCTTAGTGGCATTGACCCAATATTGTATACCAGTCTTTGCCAGCACTCAGTGTTTATTGCAGATCACTTTTACTTTGGTCATACACCTCCTTCCTGGAGAGCTGAGGCTGCTAAACCATCCCATACCACAGAACCAAGACTATTTCACTGCACGAAGAAAAAGAATTATTAAATTGACTAAAAGTCACTGTGATTTTCAAACCGAGGGAGTCTTTCACAGTTATCAGACTGGTGTCATCTAAGCTCAGTTGTTTGTGCCCTCGTCTCTAGATCAAAAGGTTGTGGGTTTACGTGACAAGCTTACAGTCTAGAGTGGGGGTAGGCATAGAGATGTTTTCCTGAGGCTGAGATGTTATTCCTATTTCAAACACAGATACTTTTAGGGAATAACATGGGATATAGTACATGGGTAGTTTGGGACATATGTGCATGCGACCGCCAAGAAGGTGGAAGGCAAACTAGATGGGCCTTCCCTTGGTCTTTTTCGTCAAGCATTTCTTATGTTCTTTATGTTAAGCTGAGGTCCTGTATGCTTGTCAAGAAAATGTTCAAGATCCCAAAAGAGAGAGTTTACTGTGTCGACCAATAAACTGGTCATTCATCTCACGTCTATTTGTTTCCCGTCCACCAAAGGGTGGCGTAGGGCTATTCCGTTTCATTGAAGGCTGTCCCATGTGGGAATCTTTACACGCAGTCCATCATGTGTCTCAGGTCAGGTGAAGGCTGTAGAACCAATATGACACACAAGGCCATTCACACCATTTCTCCTGTTGGTGTTTGCTCCTCCAGGAAATCAACCCTAATCCCAATACCCATCGTGGAGTCCTGTAGCTCAGTGGTTAGAGCACTCGCCTCTCAAGCGAGATACCTGGGTTTGATTCCAGGCAGGTCAAAACCTTGGGCAAGTTTCCTTACACCATACGTGTGATAACAAGAAAAAAAAATAATAATAAATTGGTCACTCCAATCCACGACTGTTTGTGAGACACTGCTGTGCGCAATTTGGCTGCTGCATTTCGCCCAAAATATACAGTCAATTCACTTTACAGTATATTCTGTGAAGCGCTTTGCGATGTCTAGAAGATGTGAAAAGCACTACATCAAATGCAAGGATTATTATTATTATCACCTGTATGTGCTGGTCCAGTTTTTTCTGGCTGTTAGAGCACCACTGGCAAATCACAGCCTGGCCTGCTTCTGTGATTTGCCCCCCTCTTTTTACTGCCCTCTTCACAATCTGAATTCAATGCTATCAAAACTCCTACTTTTTGAAACCTTTCCAATATCTTAAACTATCTCCATCAAATTGGGAGGGGCAGAGGAGGTTTAAAAGAATGATGCTCGATGTCTACAGTTATGAATAGAGATTGGAGAAGTTGGGTCTGTTTTCATTGGATCAGAGAAGCTTGAGGGGGACCTAATAGAGATGGACACAATGATGAGGGGTTTTGTTAGGGTAATAGGGAGAAGTTATTTCCATCAATAGGGGAGTCAGTAACTAGAGGATAGTTATATAATGCCACAAGCGCAGGGAAAGGAGAGTGTGGGAGGGTGTGTTTCACTCAGAGAGAAGTTGGGGTGTGGAACGTATTGCCGAGGATGGTGTGGAGGCAGAGTTCATAGCTTTTAGGAGAATTAGACAGAGTATGACAGAAAGGGCCCTAGAGGGATAAACCGAGGTCCCATCTGCCTGTACAGGTGAATGTTAAAGATCCCATGGCACTATTCAAAAAGAGAAGAGAGTTTCCTGGCCGACAATCTCCCATATAAAATTGATCACTCATTTCATAGCTGTTTGTGGGATGTGTGCAAATTGGCTGCTGCATTTACCCACAAAACACACTTTACGGTAAATCCTGTGAAGCACTTTGAGATATCCTCCTGACATGAAATGTTCTGTGCAAAGTGGAAGGATTATTATTATAAAAATGCATGCTGGGGATGTGAAGGTAGAAATTGCACTTTTAAATCCAGTCAAGGCTTTCATCAATTAATCTTTGCATCGGTTATCGTGGCCTTCACATCAGGAAAAAGATTCAAAGCTTTTCACAGCATTTACTGTAAAGTGTAGTGACCGTGGTAGCCAATTTACACACAGCAATATCAAGCTCATGAAGTGAATGACCAATTGAAAGTTTTTTGGCCTGTACGCTGTATATCATTCATAAATAGGTGTGGACTTATAAAAATACATAGGAATGACTAACCACAGAAAACCAGCTTCAAAGTTGAGACTGATTCAACTAACTACGGCCGACTGCAAAATTGCCAACCCTGAAATACTAAGAGTGATTTCGGACCAGGTGAAATTTCTCAAGTTTTTTAGTTCTTCAGACACACCTAAACAGTTCACCAGGAGATAATATGGTAAATACAATACAAATTACATGTATATGGCACCTTTCATGTCAGAAAGACTTCTCGAATTATCACTGGAAATGGGAAAGTGGAGGGTGCGGAGGACAAGTATGACCAAATTCACAAAGAGGCAAGTCTTCAGGCAGGCAGTCTGCCAATGGTGGGGTGATCAGGTGGTGAACGTGAAGCAGAGCAGTGCTCGCTGAATGGAGGAAGAAGCTGTGTCAGTAGGGTTTGAAGAGGTTGCAAAGGTCGGGTGGGGCAGGAACCCGTTCCACTGGGGGATGGGGAGCCAGTGGAGCTAGGCAAGGATGGAGGTGATCACAGCCTTGTGCAGGAAAGGACGCAAGCTGCAGAATTCTGGATAGTCTGCAGCTTGTTCAGGGAAGAGCTGGTTAGTTTGGTGAGCAGAGTTGATGCAGTCAAGCATGGACATGGAAAGTGAGAGTGAGAGTCTCGGGGGCCTGAGGGGAGATGGAATGGCGGATGCCGGCAATGTTACAGAGGAAAGCTGAGCAGGGCATCATGAATGTGAGGTTTGAAAGGCAGTTGGAAATTACGCAAGACACTGCTGTTCTGCACCAGCTCTGCGAAGTGGAATGAGATTCATCCTATTGTGTCTGTGCTGGGGCTGTCTGCTCCAATACCATTCCTCTATTCCCAAGTAGGGAATGGAGGGAGAGGTGTGAGCAAAGTTGATATGCAATGCTTTCCAAAATTTTGGCCAGGATGGGCAGGTTTGAAATGGGTGTGAAATTTGTGAGGTTGGAGGGATTGAGGGTAGTTTTTTAAGGAGTTATGACAGTGGTTTTGAGGGTGAGTGGGACAGAGCCTGCGGAGAGGAACTGGTTGATTGTGTCACCCAGCAGTGGGCAGAGAAGGAGGAGTTGAGTGACCAGGGAATGGGGTTGAAGCAGCAGGTTCATCTGGATGATGGCGGAGGAAGGGAGGAGAGAGAGATGGGGGCAAAGGAGTGTAGGGTGGGGGCCGTGGTAGGAGAGGGTGATGTAGGCTACCCTCTCTCCCCAGCACCCCATCTCTCTCTCTCATCCCAATGTTGCTCAGCATAGAATAATATTTTGACATTTGATATAGAAACATCTTAAAACACTTCACAGAATATTTGTAAAGTGTAGTAACTGTGGCAGCCAATTTGTGCACAGCAACATCCCACAGACAACTATGGAGTGAGTGCTAACACTATTCTATTTACATGCTACATTGTCGGAAGTTTTGTCCTATTCACTACAAACAGTCACTTTACTAAACAACACGAGCGTTTGCCATCCACTGTTCCCCGCTGTGTGATGAGATGCCCTTGTACTCCGCTTGCACTGTATTCTGTGACCAATAAATGAAGTTGCTGACATGGTTTTCCTCAAATTGAAAAAGATTGTCTGGCAATCACTAATTGTGGTTCAGGTTTTAGTGAGTGAACGAGTGAAGCTGTGGTGGTTAAGTTACAGGTGCTTCCCGGGGTGGAGGGCTGGGGGGGGCAGTCAGGAGGACAGCTCCCTGACTGAATGCTCCCCATTGCTGCTTTGCCAGATCCACCAGCTCCAGAACGACATCCAGCAGAGTTTCCTCAGGCGCCATTGTGTAAAACCTTCTCACTGCAACATGCTCCGTATGGCTGCTTCACAATGAGAGAGGCCATTAAACACATACAGCTGCCCTGTGCCCCCTAGTAACTCCCCTGTGCCCCCCAGTAACTCCCCTGTGCCCCCTAGTAACTCCCCTGTGACCCCCAGTAACTCCCCTGTGCCCCCTAGTAACTCCCCTGTGACCCCCAGTAGTGAATGGTGAGAAGTTGTGAGTTGTGACACAGTTGCCCTGTGCCCCCCTGTAACTGCCCTCTGCCCCCCCACCCCCGTAACTGTCCTGTGCCTCCTGTAACTCCCCTGTGACTACTCTGTATCCACCCCTGTAACTGTCCTGTTCCAGCATGTAACACTGCAGTGGCCATTCTGTGTATTACATAAGATTAATTGTGAGATCTCCCCAAACACCTCTCACCATTTTGGATGAAGAAGATCCTTCGACCCATCTGATTTCATCATCTCCAGAACACAACCCTCACCCTCCTCCCTGTGTCCATTGTCTTGGCCTCAATCACTGTTCCTTTCTGCACAGGGTTATTAACCTGTGAAACAACTTCACATACTATTTGGTGGTTGTGAGAGACACAGCTCGCAGCTACCCTGTGACACTGTTTGTACCACAGTCTGATGTGATTGGTAGTGAATGGTGAGGAGTTGTGACTGGTGAGGAGTAATGGTGAGTAAATGGAAACAGTACCAGTAAAGGAAATCATCCAGTGGGATGAGGGATTGCCAGAGCCCTCGGGAGCAGCAACTTCTGTCCACCCTGGAGCACGAAATTGCTTTTTTTTTCGAGTTCTTGATCTTGTTTAATTTCACGTAAAAGATCCTGCGATCATTCAGCCGGCTGTCATGAATTCTGGTGATGAAGGATTTGTGAGGAGCTCTGACCTGAACCTGATACACAGGGTGTTTCTTTCCATTGCACAGGTTCAGGTAACCATTGATTATCACCCGGACCGCAGGAATTGGGGGCCTCCTCACCTCCTCACTCCCACTCTCCATCGGGTGATATTGGTCCAGAGTCCCCATTTTGTGGCCACTTACTGAACGTGAATATCAGAGATGGAACAGTTGTCATTGTTGCAACATAATGACACGCACACCGCAATCACCTGCTTCTGTCAAACAACATCACAAGATCGGTTTGGATCAAGCTTATCTGATCTCATCCCTCCAGAAAACACCCTCCCCCCGACCTTCCCTCGATCACAGCATCGAGCCGCTTTTTAAATAAATCCCAGTGTCCTCACCTCAATTACCCATCCTGGCAACCTTTTCCCACTTTTGACTTGGCGAGTGATTAATTATTAATATAATAATAATCCTTGTATTTGACACAGTGCATTTCATGTCAGCATTACATCCCAAAGCACTTCGCAGGATGTACTGTAAAGTGAAGTGAGTATGTTTTGTAAGTGAACATGCGTCTAAAGGGAATCACGGGATCAGGTATTGAACAGGAATATTCCAATAACCCTCTGAGGGGAAATCTCAGTAGAATTCTCTTAAGAGAAAAGCTTCACTGACCCTCTGAAGCCACTGTTGCTCAAAATGTGTTGAATTCAAAAGTGATTATTTCTGCAGAGAGGTTGTGTTTGTTGATAAGATAACATATCTCCAGAGCTGGGTAGGTGATATAAGTGGGTTATGGTCAACCTCACATTCTAGATACTCATCATTGTCAGAACCGCTCTGGCATCTGCTATAGTTTGCCAGCGAGGCTCCGTCTTACTCTCTTCCTCATTCATTCCCTGTCACTACGGTTCACAGGTCCAATAGCCCTGTGGCCCAGAGAACAGAGGCTCTCAATCACTTCCAATAGTCTCCACCCCCCGGCATGACAGAGGTGCTCTGGACAATAACAAACAGCGTCCGGCATATAGGATAACGGCTCAGAGCACTTCATGGGTTCAGATGCTGAGCTGGGGGAGTGGTGGGGAGGTGACAATAGGCAGGGTCAAAGAGATGGGTGTGGAGGCTGGTGAGTGAGTATGGGGGTTGGAGGCTGGTGAGGAGGTGGGAGGGGAGGCTGATGAGTATGTGGGTGATGGTTTGCAGAGCTTTAACTATAAGTTGTGAGGAAAATTTTGGGGAAACTAATTATTTTGATTAAAAAGCCTTTTAATGAGGCATTAGTCCCTTTTAACTAATTATTCTGTTGATATTATTGGTAATAATCCTTGTGTTTGACATAATACATAAACTGACTGATTCACAGAGAATCGCTGTTAATTCTGTGTATTTTGTGGGTGAACATGGAAGCCTTTTTGCACACAGCAATGTCCCACAAACAGCTGTGGAGTGAGTCAGCAATCTGGGGGATTGTTGACCAGGACACCAAGAGAGAGAAACTCCCTCCTCTTTTTGATTGCTGCCTGGGAATTTGAAAATCATTTAGCCTACGCTGATACAGTACAATGCTGGGTGAGGGCTGTATTGTTGGAGGTGGTGTCTTTCGGGTGAGAGGTTAAATCAAATTAAAGTTCCCAATGTGGGGTTAGAATCACCAACTTCTGTCTCAGAGGAGAGCTTGCTGCTGTTTGAGTCAGGCTGACCCACAACAATGACAGGTGTCTGTTCAGAAGCACACACTAGGAAATCAATCGGGAAATCAAATAATCTGAAAAATTGTAAAATTAAAGTCAATAAATGTAAGTAATAAAAAAGCCAGTAACTGCCCTGAGCCCCCCATCAGATGTCATCTCATCTTTTTTTAAAAATTGAAATGTAAAATATTGAACACCGGCAATCATGTGTTTGTGCTGCGTGGTGTTCAGTAACAGTCAGTGAGGCCTGAGCACCACACTCTCTCCCGCAGCCCCCTCCCCAACAGCATCCCCAGCCCCCTCCCCACCCCAGCTTGCTCTACTACTTGCTTGTCACTTAGCAACAGCACGTGGTGAAAGATTCCATGAAAATAGTCATTGATTCTTATTGATTAACAATCGAACAGAGGGTTTAATATGTGATAACTCAGCCTCTCTTTGTTTCTGAAAATGGAGAGATTTGTAGAATAAACAATTTGTAGTCATAAACACCATCATGTAGAATAGCACCTCAGAGCAACTCTCAGGGTGGGTGTTGGGGCAAAGCCAGATAGAAGGGGTCAGGGCAGACGATTCCAGAGGACAGGGGCAGAGAATTGTTTAATAACTGTTTAATTAGGCTCAGACACATATCTCATTAGCTGACTATCTCTCTATCACTATCTCCTGTAGTGTGGAGTCCTGTTGTGTAGTGAGTGGTTAGAGCACTTGCCTCGCAAGTGAGAGGACCTGGGTTTGATTCCTCCACAAGCCTCTGTTTACCAAGGAGTAAGTAGGAACCCGCTTGTTATTAGATTGGTGGATTGCTTTTTCGGGCGTAATAATCCCTAAAAAGTAAAAAATAATAATAATTTGATCACTCAATCTACGACTCTTTGTGGGACACTGCTGTGCACAATTGGCTGCCGTGTTTCACCCATAAAATATGCAGTCAATTCACTTTTTACAGTATATTCTGGGAAACACTTTGAGACGCCTCAAAGATGTGATAAGGCACTATATCAAATGTAAGGATTTGTATTATTTATTATCTCTCCATCTCACTATCTCTTTATCTCTCTATATATCTCACTATCTGCTTATCTCACAATCTCTCTATCTCATTCAGCTGTTGTGCAGCTCACTCTCTTGCCGCCAGCTCCATCCTCTCACACACAGCTCACTGCTACTCAAGCGACCTCAATGTTTACCACCCCTACCCTGCCTCTTGCCTGAACCGTAGGTATATTTCCATCTCACTCACCATCTCTAACCCGGGGCTGGAATTACTCTGTTGGAGATTTAACTAATTGTGTCAGCCTGGCTCAGTGTGTCAGCCCGGCTCAGTGAGTGTTAGCCTGGCTCAGAATGTGTCAGCCCGTCTCAGAGTGTGTCAGCCCGGCTCAGAATGTTGTCATCCTGGCTCAGTGTGTTAGCCCGGCTCAGTAAGTGTTAGCCCGGCTCAGTGTGTCAGCCCGGTTCAGTGAGTGTTAGCCTGGCTCAGTGTGTGTCAGCCCGCCTCAGAGTGTTGTCAGCCTGGCTCAGTGTCAGCCCGGCTCAGTGAGTATTAGCCCAGCTCAGTGTGTGTCAGCCCGGGTCAGAGTGTGTCAGCCCGGGTCAGAGTGTGTCAGCCTGGCTAAGAATGTGTCAGCCCGGCTAAGAATGTGTCAGCGCGACTCAGAGTGTATCAGCCCGGCTCAGTCAGGACTTTAACTGGCATAGGCTAACTGACACTCCAGTGCACTGCTGGGGATGTTACATTGACAGAGGCTCTGTCCTTTAGGTGAGAAGCATTAAACCAAGCTCCGCCCTCATGTCAGGTGGACATTACAGATCTCACAGTTGGAAAAGAGAAGGGAGTTTCTCTCCAAGATAAAATCGGTCACTCACTCCATGACTGACGGAAGACATCCCAAAGAACATGGCCTACACAGGAGATGCTGTGTGAGTTCCACTCTATGCCCTGCCTCTTGCTGAGCTGAATCTCAGGGTTATTATAAACAGTGGACACTACACTGATGTTTGACATAGATGCTTCAGGAATGGCAATGATGCTGAGCACTGGAGGCACCAAGCTCTGAGCTGCCGGCACCAGTCACAGGGAGTGGCACAGGGAGCAGCTGCTCCTGTGTGGGGACACGAGAAACGTAGGAGATTTATTTTCACTCAGAGCGTTGTTGGGATGTGGAACTCTATCCAGTAATGTGGTGGAGGCAGCATCCATTGTGTGTTTTGAGAGGGAACGAGACCGGTATATGAATAATGGAGAAACCCTCATCCACGAATTCATCACATCTAGGCTTGACTATGCCAACTCGCTGCTTGTCGGCCTTCCCAATTCTTCCCTCCACAAGCTGCATATCATCCAGAACTCTGCAGCTCGTGTCCTCTCCCGCACCAGACTCCATGACCCCCGTCACACCCGGCTCCACTGGCTCCCAATCCCTCAGAGGATAGAGTTCACAATCCTTGTCATCACCTTCATAGCCCTCCACACCTTGCCCCTCCCTACTTCTGCAACCGGCTGACTCCATATTAACCTGTCCGTTCCCTCCGTTCAGCAGGCTCCAGTCTGCTCCACGTCCCCCACCCAGCCGCCCCACCATCAGCAGACGGCCTTCAACCTTTCTGCCCCCACCCTATGGAACTCCATCTCACATTCCCTTCACCTCATTCCCTCCCTTGCCTCCTTCAGTGCACGTCTCAAAACCCTCCTCTTCAACCGTGCCTTTACCCTCCCCGATCGCACCCCCACCCTCCGCTCAGGTCCAAATCCCTGACTGTCCAGATTTGGGACAACCTCCCGACGTGAAAGGCACTTGACAAATGTAATTTTGTATTGTATTGAAGGGTTGTGGGGACAGGGCGGGGTGTGGGATTGAATGAGCTGCTCTTGGAGCTGGGGCTCCTTCTGTCCTGTAACTTTCTATAATTCTATTAAGTAAAATGATCATTATTATTCTTGTAACATTATTATTACTATTGTAACGGTTGACTGGGAGTGAGGAAGGCCCTGAGTGGGGCATAGTCTGTGCTGGTTCAACCTTGTGAATGTCTCTTTCTGTGTGTGTCTCTCTCTCTATGTGGTGTATGTGCGCGTGTGTCTCCCTCTCTCTGTGGTGTGTGTGTCTCTCTCTCTCTGTGGTGTATGTGTCTCTCTTTCTCTGGTTTGTGTGTGTCTCTCTCTCTGTGGTGTGTGTGTCTGTCTCTCTGGTATGTATGTGTGTGTCTTTCTATGGCATGAAAGATCATGAAAGGTTTCGACAGGCGAGATAAGGAAAAGCTGTTTCTGCTGGTAAGTGTGTCTGTGACCTGTGGTCACAGTCTTAAGATATCTACCAAAAGAAGCAGAGGAGAGGTTAGAAGAAATGTTTTCACTCAGCGAGCTGTTTGAATTTGGAATGATCTGCCTGAAAGGATAGTGAAGTCCGATTCGATAACAGCTTTTAAGAGAGAACTGGATAGGTATCTGGGGAAGACGGGTTTGCAGGGTTATGGGGAGAAAGCTGGTGAGTGGGGTTAGTGAAAGCGACTTGCTCTGTCAAAGAGGCGGCACAGACTCGATGGGCCGAATGGCCTCCTTCTGTGCCGTAACATTCTATGAATCTATGAATAAAATCTATATGTCTCTCTGGTCTGTGTGCCTCTCTCTGTGGTGTGTCTCTCTCGCTGTGGTGTGAGTAGTGTCTCTCTCTCTCTCTCTCTGTGGTGTGTGTGTCTCTGCAGTGCATGTGTCTTTCTGTGATCTGTATATCTCTCTGTGGTGTGTGTGCGTGTCCCTCTCTCTGGTGTGTGTGTGTGTGTCTCTTTCTGTGGTGTGTGTGTGTGTGTATCTCTGTGTGGTGTGTGTATGTCTCTCTCTCTCTGTGGTGTGTGTGTGTGTGTGTGTGTCGATCTCTCTGTGGTGTGTGTATGTGTCTGTCTCTCTCTCTGTGGTGTGTGTATGTGTGTCTCTCTCTGTGTGGTGTGTGTGTGTCTCTCTTTGTGTGTGTCTATCTCTGGTGTATGTGTGTCTCTCTGTGGTGTGTGTGTGTGTGTGTATCTCTCTGTGTGGTGTGTGTATGTGTGTCGATCTCTCTGTGGTGTGTGTATGTGTCTGTCTCTCTCTCTGTGGTGTGTGTATGTGTGTCTCTCTCTGTGTGGTGTGTGTGTGTCTCTCTTTGTGTGTGTCTCTCTCTGGTGTGTATGTGTGTCTCTCTCTGTGGTGTGTGTATGTGTGTGTCTCTCTCTCTATGTGGTGTGTGTATGTGTGTCTCTCTCTGTATGGTGTGTGTGGTGTGTCTCTCTCTGTGGTGTGTGTGCCTCTCTCTATGGTGTGTGTGTCTCTCTCTGTGGTGTGTGTGTGTGTGTCTCTCTGTGTTGTGTGTGTCTCTCTCTGGTGTGTATGTGTCTCTCTCTGTGGTGTGTGTGTCTCTCTCTGTGGTGTGTGTGTCTCTGTGGTGTGTGTGTGTCTCTGTGTTGTGTGTGTCTCTCTCTGGTGTGTATGTGTGTGTTTCTCTGTGTTGTGTGTGTCTCTCTCTGTGTGTTTATCTCTCTCTCTGGTGTGTGTGTGTCTCTCTCTGTGGTGTGTGTGCCTCTCTCTATGGTGTGTGTGTCTCTCTCTGTGGTGTGTGTGTGTGTGTCTCTCTGTGTTGTGTGTGTCTCTCTGTGTTGTGTGTGTCTCTCTCTGTGTGTGTCTCTCTCTGTGGTGTGTGGGTGTGTGTCTCTCCCTGGTATGTATGTGTGTGTCTCTCTGTGGTGTGTGTCTCTCTCTGGTGTGTATGTGTGTGTCTCTCTGATGTGGGTGTCTCTCTCTGTGGTGTGTGTGTGTGTGTCTCTCTCTGTGGTGTGTGTGCCTCTCTCTATGGTGTGTGTGTCTCTCTCTGTGGTGTGTGTGTGTGTCTCTCTGTGTTGTGTGTGTCTCTCTCTGTGGTGTGTGTGTGTGTGTCTCTCTCTCTCTGGTGTGTGTGTGTGTGTGTCTCTCTCTGTGGTGTGTGTGTGTGTGTCTCTCTCTCTGTGGTGTGTGTGTCTCTCTCTGTGTGTGTCTCTCTCTGTGGTGTGTGGGTGGGTGTCTCTCCCTGGTATGTATGTGTGTGTCTCTCTGATGTGTGTGTCTCTCTCTGTGGTGTGTGTGTGTCTCTCTCTCTCTGTGGTGTGTGTTTCTCTCTATCTGTGGTGTGTGTATCTCTCTCTTTGTGTCTCTCTCTCTCTCTCTGGTGTGTCTCTCTCTGTGGTGTTTGTGTGTCTCTCTGTGTTGTGTGTGTCTCTCTCTGTGGTGTGTGTGTGTGTCTCTCTCTCTGTGGTGTGTGTTTCTCTTTATCTGTGGTGTGTGTATCTCTCTCTTTGTGTCTCTCTCTCTCTCTCTCTCTCTCTGGTGTGTCTCTCTCTGTGGTGTTTGTGTGTCTCTCTCTATGGTGTGTGTCTCTCTCTCTCTGTGGTGTGTGTGTCTCTCTCTGTGGTGTGTGTGTGTCTCTGTGGTGTGTGTGTGTCTCTCTCTGGTGTGTATGTGTCTCTCTCTGTGGTGTGTGTGTCTCTCTCTGTGGTGTGTGTGTGTCTCTCTCTGGTGTGTATGTGTCTCTCTCTGTGTTGTGTGTGTCTCTCTCTGTGGTGTGTGTGTCTCTCTCTGTGGTGTGTGTGTCTCTCTCTGTGGTGTGTGTGTGTCTCTGTGTTGTGTGTCTCTCTCTGGTGTGTATGTGTGTGTTTCTCTGTGGTGTGTGTGTCTCTCTCTGTGTGTTTATCTCTCTCTCTGGTGTGTGTGTGTGTCTCTCTCTGTGGTGTGTGTGTGTGTGTGTCTCTCTCTCTGTGGTGTGTGTGTCTCTCTCTGTGTGTTTATCTCTCTCTCTGGTGTGTGTGTGTGTGTGTCTCTCTCTGTGGTGTGTGTGTGCGTGTCCCTCTCTCTGGTGTGTGTGTGTGTGTCTCTTTTTGTGGTGTGTGTGTGTGTGTATCTCTCTGTGTGGTGTGTGTATGTCTCTCTCTCTGTGTGGTGTGTGTGTGTGTGTGTCGATCTCTCTGTGGTGTGTGTATGTGTCTGTCTCTCTCTCTGTGGTGTGTGTATGTGTGTCTCTCTCTGTGGTGTGTGTGTCTCTCTCTGTGTGTGTCTCTCTCTGTGGTGTGTGGGTGTGTGTCTCTCCCTGGTATGTATGTGTGTGTCTCTCTGATGTGTGTGTCTCTCTCTGTGGTGTGTGGGTGGGTGTCTCTCCCTGGTATGTATGTGTGTGTCTCTCTGATGTGTGTGTCTCTCTCTGTGGTGTGTGTGTGTCTCTCTCTCTCTCTGGTGTGTGTTTCTCTCTATCTGTGGTGTGTGTATCTCTCTCTTTGTGTCTCTCTCTCTCTCTCTCTCTCTGGTGTGTCTCTCTCTGTGGTGTTTGTGTGTCTCTCTGTGTTGTGTGTGTCTCTCTCTGTGGTGTGTGTGTGTGTCTCTCTCTCTGTGGTGTGTGTTTCTCTCTCTTTGTGTCTCTCTCTCTCTCTCTCTCTCTGGTGTGTCTCTCTCTGTGGTGTTTGTGTGTCTCTCTCTATGGTGTGTGTGTGTCTCTCTCTGTGGTGTGTGTGTCTCTCTGTGTTGTGTGTGTCTCTCTCTGTGGTGTATGTATCTCTCTCTGTGGTGTGTGTGTCTCTCTGTGTTGTGTGTGTCTCTCTCTGGTGTGTATGTGTCTCTCTCTGTGGTGTGTGTGTCTCTGTGGTGTGTGTGTGTCTCTGTGTTGTGTGTGTCTCTCTCTGGTGTGTATGTGTGTGTTTCTCTGTGGTGTGTGTGTCTCTCTCTGTGTGTTTATCTCTCTCTCTGGTGTGTGTGTGTGTCTCTCTCTGTGGTGTGTGTGTGTGTGTCTCTCTGTGGTGTGTGTGTCTCTCTCTGTGTGTTTATCTCTCTCTCTGGTGTGTGTGTGTGTGTCTCTCTCTGTGGTGTGTGTGTGCGTGTCCCTCTCTGGTGTGTGTGTGTGTGTCTCTTTCTGTGGTGTGTGTGTGTGTGTATCTCTCTGTGTGGTGTGTGTATGTCTCTCTCTCTGTGGTGTGTGTGTGTGTGTGTCGATCTCTCTGTGGTGTGTGTATGTGTCTGTCTCTCTCTCTGTGGTGTGTGTATGTGTGTCTCTCTCTGTGTGGTGTGTGTGTGTCTCTCTTTGTGTGTGTCTCTCTCTGGTGTATGTCTTCTCTCTGTGGTGTGTGTGTGTGTGTGTCGATCTCTCTGTGGTGTGTGTATGTGTCTCTCTCTGTGTGGTGTGTGTGTGTCTCTCTTTGTGTGTGTCTATCTCTGGTGTATGTGTGTCTCTCTGTGGTGTGTGTGTGTGTATCTCTCTGTGTGGTGTGTGTATGTGTGTCGATCTCTCTGTGGTGTGTGTATGTGTCTGTCTCTCTCTCTGTGGTGTGTGTATGTGTGCCTCTCTCTGTGTGGTGTGTGTGGTGTGTGTGTGTCTCTCTTTGTGTGTGTCTCTCTGGTGTGTATGTGTGTCTCTCTCTGTGGTGTGTGTATGTGTGTGTCTCTCTCTCTATGTGGTGTGTGTATGTGTGTTTCTCTCTGTGTGGTGTGTGTGGTGTGTCTCTCTCTGTGGTGTGTGTGCCTCTCTCTATGGTGTGTGTGTCTCTCTCTGTGGTGTGTGTGTGTGTGTCTCTCTGTGTTGTGTGTGTCTCTCTCTGTGGTGTGTGTGTGTGTGTCTCTCTGTGTTGTGTGTGTCTCTCTCTGTGGTGTGTGTGCCTCTCTCTATGGTGTGTGTGTCTCTCTCTGTGGTGTGTGTATGTGTCTCTCTCTGTGTTGTGTGTGTCTCTCTGTGGTGTATGTATCTCTCTCTGTGGTGTATGTATCTCTCTCTGTGTTGTGTGTGTCTCTCTCTGGTGTGTATGTGTCTCTCTCTGTGGTGTGTGTGTCTCTCTCTGTGGTGTGTGTGTCTCTCTCTGTGGTGTGTGTGTGTCTCTGTGTTGTGTGTGTCTCTCTCTGTGGTGTGTGTGTCTCTCTCTGGTGTGTATGTGTGTGTTTCTCTGTGGTGTGTGTGTCTCTCTCTGTGTGTTTATCTCTCTCTCTGGTGTGTGTGTGTCTCTCTCTGTGGTGTGTGTGCCTCTCTCTATGGTGTGTGTGTCTCTCTCTGTGCTGTGTGTGTGTGTGTCTCTCTGTGTTGTGTGTGTCTCTCTGTGTTGTGTGTGTCTCTCTCTGTGTGTGTCTCTCTCTGTGTGTGTCTCTCTGTGGTGTGTGGGTGTGTGTCTCTCCCTGGTATGTATGTGTGTGTCTCTCTGTGGTGTGTGTCTCTCTCTGGTGTGTATGTGTGTGTCTCTCTGATGTGTGTGTCTCTCTCTGTGGTGTGTGTGTGTCTCTCTCTCTCTGTGGTGTGTGTTTCTCTCTATCTGTGGTGTGTGTATCTCTCTCTTTGTGTCTCTCTCTCTCTCTCTCTGGTGTGTCTCTCTCTGTGGTGTTTGTGTGTCTCTCTCTGTGGTGTGTGTGTGTCTCTCTCTGTGGTGTGTGTGTCTCTCTGTGTTGTGTGTGTCTCTCTCTGGTGTGTGTCTCTCACTCTGGTGTGTGTTGGTGTGTCTCTCATTCTCTGTGGTGTGTGTTGGTGTGTCTCTCTCTGTGGTGTGTATTGGTGTGTGTGTCTCTCTCTGGTTGTGTGTCTCTCTGTGGTGTGTGTTGGTGTGTCTCTCTGTGGTGTGTGTTGGTGTGTCTCTCTGTGGTGTGTGTTGGTGTGTGTCTCTCACTCTCTGTGGTGTGTGTTGGTGTGTCTCTCTGTGGTGTGTGTTGGTGTGTGTCTCTCACTCTCTGTGGTGTGTGTTGGTGTGTGTGTCTCTCTGTGGTGTGTGTTGGTGTGTGTGTCTCTCTGTGCTGTGTGTTGGTGTGTCTCTCTGTGGTGTGTGTTGGTGTGTGTGTCTCTCTGTGGTGTGTGTTGGTGTGTGTGTCACTGCTCTCTGTGTGTAAGCAGGGCAGCTGGGAGACTAATAGGTCTGCGGCCTAATGTAGTGGTAGTGTCTGGAGTGGGGGGTAATATGTGAGGCTATGAGATGGGTTAAACCTCCCCCTTTGCGGGTGTGTTGTGTAAGGAATGTGGCATGCCACTGTTGATTTGTTAAAAGTCCCCCTCCCACCCCGTGAGATTAAACGTGTGTGTGTGTGTGTGTGTGTGTGTGTGAGCACCCTGTGACCCTCATGGTTGCTGACAAGGCACCAACAAACCTCAGTCAGTGCTCAGGCCCTGTGTACTAACCTCGCTGGGTTGTTTTACACTTACTGAGCGCCACAGGCCTGTGGGTGGAAATACTGATGTGGATTATTTCCTTTGTGGTTTCAGTGAAATGTTTTCAGGACTCCCACGAAAGGATGTAGTATGTAACTGCACTGACATTTTTACAGGCTCGGTGCTGAGATCATCACTATGAACAGCCCACCAGACCTGCTTTATTACCATAACCACAAGCAGGGCTTTATACACGACCTAATTAGCAGTTCCTTTCACAATTTCAAGCCTTTCACACAGTAAATCTAACTAATAATAACATGCCCTTATTTACTCAGACTGTGCAGCTCCCTGGTTAGGCCACACCCTGAACACTATGGACAGCTCTGGTCACCATGACATAAGGAGCTGCCCAGGTCCCAGAGACAGTGCAGAGGAGAGCAATGAGAATGATCCCAGTGTTAGAGGAATGAGCTGTGAGCAATGATTGAGCTCAGCCAACTCAGAGGGGACCTCATGGAGGGTATAACATTTTAAATGGGATTGAAAAAGTAAACCCAGATCAATACTTTAGGATGCACCAAGACACTAGAACAAGAGGACACAATTTAGAGCTATAAAGGGCAAATTTCAGGACAGACACTTGGAAGTGTTTTTCAATGTAGAGGGTAAATACAATTGTAACAGTTACCAGGAAGGGGGGAGGGAGGGGCATTCAGGCCCAGACACTGCTCTCCCTCTTTCCACCATCCATAAACTTCAACTCATCCAAAACTCCGTCACCCTCACCCACCAAACCCTGCATTTCTATCACCCCAGCCCTCATCAGACTCCACTGCAGATCAATTTGAAAGTCCTCATTATCACCGATAAATCCATTCACACCCGAGCATCTCCCTACCTCCATATCTCACCAATCTCCTCCTCCATTCCTCCCTCCTCTTGGCATTGATGCTTGTTCCCACCCTCCCAAATATACAATCAATTCACTTTACACCATATTTAGGGAATCGTTGGTCAGGGCACCGTGAGAGAGAAACTCTATTCTCTTTTCCAATAGTGGCATGGGATCTTTAACATCCACCTGAACAGGCAGACGGGCCTGATTTGATGTCTCATTTGAAAGATGGCACCTCCAACATTGCAGTACCACCCTTGGACTGTGCTGGAGCCTCAGTTTAGACTCTGTGGTTCCATGTCCTGCTGTGGTTCTCACCATCTTGCACCCGCGAAATGTCTCCCGCATAGTGACTAGGTGGCCTCTGTGTTTGATCCTTCTCTGCGTGCAAGTCCCTAATCTACGGTGTAGCCACTAAAGAGAGTCAACACGACAACAGGTTCTACCAGTGCTTTTTCCAAATAGCAGTGGGAAGTTCGCCAGAGTCCTGCACATTAAAGGACTGTGACGTAGGCTTAGCCTGTATATGAAAATCACCCTCCCTCCTTATTTATACAGAGACTCAAGAGGCACGACTAAGAAAGCTCAACAATATTTTATTGGTGTTTCTCACAGCCTTTTGCCTAACTTATACTTCCTGACAAATCGGATAAATATGACGCAATGGGAATAATAAATACTAAGCTATGCAACTAGCAGCCAAATTATTAATGAATGCAAGAAACCCATCTTGACCAAAGGTCTCCTCCATTTTCGGCACATCTCTTTTTGATGTTAAACAATACAAAGGAGTGACCAGGTGGGGAGCAGGCTCGCTCCTTTTAAGGGCGATAGGCCCATCCCCGTTTCTAGAGAGTATCCAATCACTTTTATTACTTGCCGAATTATAGGTTTACAGTGGCTACACCCCTGGGTGGCTTCAAGCCTCTTTTCCCGCCGAAACAACATTGTAGCATCGTGGCTCCGTCTGCCCCCTGGACACTAACAATCCTGTTTTCATGACCAATTTGCAGACTTGATGACACAAAAGATGTATTTGCCTGTAAATTAAATACGCTCAATAGCTTGAAAATGTTCCTAAAGCTATACGCCTTACCTTATATTACTGCGCATGCGCAAGCTTTCTTTCAACACAGACATCAAGCTTGCAATAGCTCACAGGCTTACGCAGCCTTCAACCAATACAAACCCTGCAAATGGCATAACATTATAAAGAAAAGCACAAATAATAAGGTGTTTGTGACAGTCCCAATGTAGGGCTTGAACCCACAACCTTCTGACTCGGAGGCGAGTGTGAGAGACTGAGCCTGGCTGACTCACACTGCGCACACTGGGTGGGGTTGGGGTGATGGGTGTGGTGTAATTATGGGAGGCTGTGTGATTGGGTTGGGGGGTGGTTATTGGGAAGCGAAGTGGGTTTTATTTACGCTGTTTGAGATCTCACTGATGTAGTCTCGAGTTTCCTCTTACCCTCAGCCTGTTGTGTGTGACCTGGACTGTGAGCCCATCGCTCTCACGTCGGCTGGCGGATGCTGTGAATTCCTGTTATGGTCTGTGGATTGTGTTGCCTCAGGGCTTGTCAGGCTGTTTTACTGGTAACTTGTTCTCACTCACTCACCAGGACCTAAATCCAGATGTCAGCCTGGCTCTCTGGCAAGTGACCATCTCACCTGGTGGCTATGTTTTGTAAACCAAACCCAGAGACACAAACTATATATAAAAAACTGAACTCACCACAGTTACTGGAGAAATGTGTTGGATTAATGGCTGTGATCCTCCGCTGAGTGTATCTGTTGTAGTATTTTATTCTTGCTCAGTTTGTTGCTCACCTCAGGATAGGGCAAATTGGCCAGACAATGTCTCAGGGAGTTGCTGTGTTGTGGTGAGTTGTTTTACTTGTCTCTCCCGCCCCACCCGCTCCCACCCTGCTCGCTCAACAGGCCATTATTTATAATAACAATAATTGCTACATTTGATATTGTACCTTTTATGTTGGGAAGATGGCTCCAGGCACTGCTCAGCACTTTTTTGATCTCAGCAGTTTGGATGCCTGGAGGTGATGTAAGAGGTAATGATAGAGATGGAGCAAAGTTTGACATCAAACCTTGGGCTGTGAAGTTGGTGCCTGGAATTCTTTCAGCATTCAAATAGCAAGATTGTTTATTTAGCTAATATCAATTTTTCAATCTTCGTTGGACACAGGAGTGGTGCCAGAGGACTGGAGAGTGGCCAATGTGACTCCCCTGTACAAAAAGGGACAGAAGGACAAACCTGGGAACTGCAGGCCAGTCAGCCTAACATCAGTAGTGGGGAAACTCCTGGAGACTATAATCCGGGACAGAATAAATCTTCACTTACAAGAATATGGATTAATTAGGGACAGCCAACACGGATTTGTTAAAGGCAAATCTTGTCTAACAAATCTAATAGAATTTTTCGATGAGGTAACGGAGAGTGTGGATAAAGGTAGTGCAGTAGATGTAGTTTATATGGACTTTCAAAAGACATTTGACAAAGTGCCACATAAAAGAATTGTAAGAAAGATAGAAGCCCATTGTATAAAAGGAACAGTGGCAGCGGATCCAGAACCGGCTGGGAGCCAGAAAGCAGAGAGTTGTGGTGAACGGCTGCTTTTCTGACTGGAGGGAAGTGTACAGTGGTGTTCCCCAGGGATCGGCATTAGGACCACTGCTCTTCTTAATATATATAAACTTGGACTTGGGTATAGCAAGTACCATTTCCAAGTTTGCGGACGACACAAAGTTAGGTCGGGTGGTAAACAGTGAGAAGGATAGGAGCCGACTGCTGGAAGACATAGACAGAATGGTAAAATGGGCGACACATGGCAAATGAATTTCAATGTGGAGAAATGCGAGGTAATGCATTTTGGTAGAAAGAATGAGGGGAGGCAATACAGGCTGGTAATACAATGTTAAGGGGGGTGAAGGAACAGAGAGACCTGGGGGTGCAGGTAAATGAATCCTTGAAGGTGACAGGACAGGTAGATAAGGCTGTAAAAAGAGCAAATGGGATTCTAGGCTTTATACATAGGGGCATCGAGTACAAGAGTCAGAGGTTATGATTAACCGATATAAAACACTGGTTAGGCCTCAGTTAGAATACTGCGCCCAGTTCTGGGCACCGCACTATAGGAAGGATGTTAAGGCATTGGAGAGAGTGCAGAGGAGATTTACAAGAATGGTACCAGGAATGAGGGACCTTGATTATGAGGAAAGGGTAGAGAGGAGAGGATTATTCTCATTGGAGCAGAGAAGGTTACGAGGTGACCTAATAGAGGTCTTCAAAATCATGAGGGGATTTGATAGGTTAGAAAAGGAAAAACTGTTTCCACTGGTGGGTGTGTCGGTGACTTGAGGTCAAAGATTCAAAATAGTCTCTAAAAGAAGCAGAGTGGAGGTGAAANTTTTTTTCACGCAGCGAGTTGTTCAAATCTGGAACGCATTGCCTGAAAGGGTGGTGTAGGCCGATCAATAACTAATTTTAAAAACGCGGTGGACAGGTATTTGAGGAGAACGGGTTTGCAGGGTTATGGGGAAAGGGCTGGGAGTGGGATTGGCATTACATTACTCTATTCAAAGAGCCGCACAGACTCGATGGGCCAAATGGCCTATTTTTGTGTTGTACGATTCTAGGATCAGCTGACTCTGATCAGGCGTCAGGTACTCGTATAGTCTAGGCTGACAGCACAGTACAGCACTAGGGGAGATTTGTAAAGGGTAATTTCAGGATAGACACCAGGAAGCTTTTCTTTACTCAATTAATGACTGGAACAGGGTAGCCAGAAAGTGGGGTGGGGTAGAGACCAAGAACCCGGATTCATTTAAAACTACCTGTAATGGGGGGATGGTGAGGTGGGTGTTGCGGAGAGGTGAAACCGGATGAGCCTCGCATCCAGACCGATCTTGTGATCTTGTGAAAAGGAATAAACAGCTGAACAGTGAAAGCAATATGGGATGTGGGGTAAAATATGGAAAGTGGGATTAACAAAAACAATGTGTTGGTGAGCGATGTCAGAAGGGCTGTGTTGGATCCCTCCCTGTGTACTGCTCTGTAACTGTGCTGGTGAGGGAGCAGTCAATCTGGAGTCTCAGAATATGTGCTTCCCCATTATTGCCAGTGCTGTAACCTGCTCACAAACTCTTCAACACACAATCCTTTGTAACTGAGTTATTGTTTTTAAAGTTCATAGAATTATACAGCACAGAAGGAGGCCATTCGGCCCATCATGTCTATGCCGGCTCTTTGAAAAGAGCTTCCAAATTAATCCCACTCCCCTGCTCGCTCCCCATAGCCCTGCAAACTTGTCCTCCCCAAATACTACTTCTATTTCTGTCTTAAAAGTTATTAAATAGGTAAAGTTGTTAGTTACCCCATTACTCATTAATTGAGTGTTCACAAACACACACAAACACACAGTGCTCTGTCAGGCTCCTGAGGGGACGGGCTGGGTTCCTTTTGTAAACCATGTGACCATACAAAGGTTTGCAATGTTATTCCCCAAACTATTTTTTTAAACTTTAAGGAAACCCAGAAACTGATTTCTCCAGCTGAATGCTACACTGGCCATTGAGAGCTGAGGCACTCTGTTATTATAGGAAAGTTGTGGAAGCTTTAACTTGTCAAAGTACTTCTGAAAATCTCCACTGCCAAGGTCACTGTCCCTTTAAGTAAGTTGTTGGTGAAGACTTGCTCAGCCCAACCCCCAGTCAGAGCAGGTTCCTCTGCCTTCTCAGCCACACGCAGACACCCACCGCTGCTGTGTGTCAGGGCACCATGGTGCCCAGGGTCCCAGCCTGCCCTCTGCTCCTCCTCCTCCTCCTCCTGCTGCTCGCGGTCAGAGCCAGAGCCAGAGCCACACAGGACATCACACAGAAGCGAGCCACAGCCACCCTGCAGGGACAGCAGGTCAGTCAGCGAGAGCGCGAGGGAGGGAGGGAGGGAGAGGGAGGGAGTGACAGAGTGAGAATGAGAGAGAGAGAGAATGAGTGAGGGACAGAGAGGGAGGGAAAGGGTATGAGAGAGAGTGAGAGTTACAGAAAGAGAGTGACGGAGGGAAATTGTGAGTGGGGCAAAGAGAAAGGGAGAGTGAGAGTCCAGCCTCACAGCCTGGGAATCTGCAACTGCCTGCAGCCAAGCTCTCACATGGTTCCTCTCCCCCACCCTCCAGGGTTCCTGTTCACTCCCCCCCGCACTCACTCCCCCCCCCCGCACTCACTCCCCCCCTCCCCCCGCACTCACTCCCCCCTCCCCCCGCACTCACTCCCCCCCCCCCCCCCCCCGCACTCACTCCCCCTCCCCCCGCACTCACTCCCCCCCTCCCCCCGCACTCACTCCCCCCCTCCCCCCGCACTCACTCCCCCCTCCCCCGCACTCACTCCCCCTCCCCCGCACTCACTCCCTCCCCCGCACTCACTCCCCCCCCCCGCACTCACTCCCCCCTCCCCCGCACTCACTCCCCACCCTACCCAGCGCTCACTCCCACCCACCCCAGCGCTCACTCCCCCCACCCCAGCGCTCACTCCCCCCCCACCGCAGCGCTCACTGCCCCCCCCCACCCCAGGCTCACCTCCCCCAGCACTCACTGCCCCCACCCCAGCGCTCACTCCCCCCCCACCCCCGCGCTCACTCCCCCCCCCCCGCACTCACTCCCCCCCCGCGCTCACTCCCCCCCCCGCACTCACTCCCCCCCCCCCCCGCAATCACTCCCCCCCCCCCGCGCTCACTCCCCCACCCCAGCGCTCACTCCCCCCCACCCCCGCACTCACTCCCCCCCCACCCCCGCGCTCACTCCCCACCCCAGCGCTCACTCCCCCCCACCCCTGCACTCACTCCCCCCCCCCCGCACTCACTCCCCCTCCCCCCGCACTCACTCCCCCACCCTACCCCAGCGCTCACTCCCACCCCACCCCAGCGCTCACTCCCCCCCACCCCAGCGCTCACTCCCCCCCCACCGCAGCGCTCACTGCCCCCCCACCCCAGCGCTCACTGCCCCCCCCCACCCCAGGCTCACCTCCCCCAGCACTCACTGCCCCCCACCCCAGCGCTCACTCCCCCCCACCCCCGCGCTCACTCCCCCCCCCCCGCACTCACTCCCCCCCCGCGCTCACTCCCCCCCCCGCACTCACTCCCCCCCCCCCGCAATCACTCCCCCCCCCCCCGCGCTCACTCCCCCACCCCAGCGCTCACTCCCCCCCACCCCCGCACTCACTCCCCCCCCACCCCCGCGCTCACTCCCCCACCCCAGCGCTCACTCCCCCCCCACCCTGCGCTCACTCCCCCCCCACCCCCGCGCTCACTAACCCCCACCTTTGCGCTCACTGCCACCTCCCCATCCCAGGGCTCACCTCCCCCAGCACTCACTGCCCCCCCACCGCAGCGCTCACTGCCCCCCCACCCCAGCGCTCACTGCCCCCCCCCACCCCAGGATCACCTCCCTCAGTGCTCACTGCCCCCCCCCCCCCCACACCAGGCTCACCCCCCTCCGCACTCACTCCCCCCCCCCCGCGCAATGAGCCCTGGGGTGAGGTGGGGGGTGGCAGTGAGCACTAGAGGAGGTGAGCCTGTGGTGGGGAGGGGGCAGTGAGCGCTGCGGGTTAAAACAGTAACAGAGACAGTAATAGAGAGAGCGTAACTGTTGACTGACACATGGCACAGGCAGTCATCCTTTACAACTCTAACCTGAGCCTTGTACAGTTTTAGTGCATCCTAAAGTATTGATCTGGGTTTACTTTTTCAATCCCGTTTAATATTTTATCACCTTCATAAGGTTCCCTCTGAGTTGTCTTCTCTCAAGACTGAAGAGCCTGAGCTTGTTTAATCGTTGCTCACAGCTCATTCCTCCATCACTGGGGATCCTCCTCGTTGCTCCCCTCTGCACTGTCTCTGGGGTCTGTTATTCACAGCTGTCTGCTGTGCTCACAGTGTGACCTGACCAGGACACTGTATAGTGTGACGTCTGGACATCTAAACTTACTGATTAGCAATATAGCCCAACATCCTGTATTGTGATCGACGAGTGAGCTGACACCCAGAGATCTTTCTCAGCTTCCCTCTTGGCAAGTTCAATCCCATTATTGGCAAACATGGCAGCCAATTTTGCACAGAGCAATGACCCACAAATAGCCATGAAGTGAGTGAGTGATTTTATTTGGGGGATTGTTGGCCAGGATGCTGGGAGAGAGAAACTCCCTTCTCTTTTTGAGTTGGACCATGGGATTTTTAATCTCAATTTGAATAGACACAAACAGGGCCTAAGTTTAATATTTCAGTCGAGGGGTGGGAGAAGGACTCGTGCTTGTATTGTGCAGAGGATTATTCGGTCTTGGGTGGAGAAAATCAATTGGGATGTTTAACAAGGAAATGGGTAGGTACAGTATTTGTAGGAAGTGAGAGGATTCAGTGATCTGAAGAAAGGTGGGGAAATGGGATTAAAGATCTGCCATGATCTAATGAATTGATTAAACAGGCTCGTGTGCTGAATAGCATTGTGTTCCTATTAGCACAGACACACTTACACCCATTCACTCATACTAATAATACGCTGCATTGACTCTTACACACTCAAATGCTTACACTCACTCACATACTGCACTAACACTTGCACATGCACTTCCTCACACAATACACACACTCACAATATTTAGACGTGTGTGTGCTCACGTTTCCTGTCGCATGTTTATGAGCTGGGTGACCAGCAACTCAGTTATTAAAGCAGGTGTTTGTGTTTTTTGCAGGCGTGGCCGGTGACTGGTATGTATTGATGGTTGTGTATGTAGCTCCCACTCCTTTCTTGTTCTAACCTCTCATGGCCTGTCTGTCACACAGCTTTGCTCTCACCTTCTGGCCCTTACACCATCATTGCTTAACATTTTAATTTTACATATTGTACATAACATGAGACTCCACAATACATTTACCTTTATTCAGTGTCAAGCACTTGAGACACCCGATGTGCTAGGTCACTGTATAAATGTGTATGATATATTGCGACCTTTCACATCAGGATGATAATAATCATCCTTGCATTTGATATAGCGCCTTATCACATGTCAAAATGCTTCACAGATTATTCTGTAAAGTGAATTGATGGTGTACTTTGTTGGCAAAACACGGCAGTCAAATGCGCACAGGAGTGCAACAAACAGTTGTAGATTGAGTGACCAAATTATTATAATTATTTTTGGAATGGATTATTACCCTTGGATATCTCGAAGCACTTAACTCTGCTGGCTGGATTCCCCGGGGGGGATGACCAAAAGTGTAGTCAAAGAGGGAAATGTTAATGCAGCTGTGAAAGTGATGAAGTCAGAATAGGGGAGGAAGGGAGGAAGTCGGAGGGAGGGACGGAGCAAGACAGGATGAAGTTCCAAAGAGTGATGAAAGACTGGGATGATCAGGGAGCCAGAGAATGGAATTAGATTGTCTTGTGTGAGTACACAAGAAGTGTGTGTGAGTGTCACATCTCTCTCCTCGGCTGACATCATAATAATACTACTAATAATAATAATCCTTGCATTTGATATAGTGCCTTATCAGGTCAGAAGAACATCTCAAAGCACTTCACAGGAATTACAATACAATACAAAATTACATTTGTATAGAACATTTCACGTCGGGAGGACGTCCCAAAGTGCTGGACAGGCAGGGATTTGGACCTGAGTGGGGGTCCAAATGGGATGGGATCAGGGAGGGCAGAGAGTAGGAGGGAGGCCAAATACACAAAGAGGTAGATCTTGAGACTTGCCTTGAAGGAGGCAAGGGAGAGAGAGAGGCCAAGGGAATATGGGATGGGGTTCCAAAGGATGGAGGCAGAGAGGCTGAAGGCCCGACAGTCGATGGAGGGGCAGGCCAAATGTAAGGTGGAGTGAGTGTATTTGTAGGCAAATGCGGCAAACAGTGAGTGGAGTGAGTGACCAATTGCATTTGAGGGATTATTGGCCAGGACATCAGGAGAGAGAAACTCCCTTCTCTTTTCAAATAGTGCCATGAGATCTTTAACATCATCTGAACAGGCAGACGGGACCTCAGTTTATTGTCTCATTCATCTGGCATCTCTCTCTGACTCTCCTCATCCCTCATCCCTCACTCTCTCTCCCCCTCGGTTCACATCCCTTGCTCTCTCTCTCTCTCTCTCCCTCCTCGGCTCACATCCCTCCTTCTCTCTCCCATCCCCTCAGCTCACATCCCTCTCTCTTTCTCTCTCCCCCCTCGGCTCACATCCCTTGTCCTCGCTCTCTCTCTCTCCTCGGCTCATGCTCCTCTGCACCTTTTGTCCTCAGCAGGATGTGTGTTGACTCATTGCTGGCTTTGTTAATACTGTGCGAGGCCCCAATAAACCAGGTGAACAGGATGCTGGGGTGTCAGCCTGGCTCCGTCATTTACTCAGTCTCTCGCCTCAGTCAGAAAGTTGTGGATTGAAGCCCCACTTTGAGCTCTCAGTCTTTGTTGATGCTCCAGTGCGGGGGAATGGGAACGGGACTGCATTGTGCAAGGGCCAATCTCCTCGCTGGGAGAATCAACATTGCTGTAGGCAGAGATTCTGGTGGGGTGGGGGGGGGGGCAACAAGATGTGGTAGAAATGTAAGAAAGTATCATGGGAAATAGCAAAAGAGGATGGTAGAGAACTAACAAGAAGTAGATCAAGAGGGCGAGGGATTGTAGAAGAACCCATCAAGGTCTTGGAATGGTTGCGGAGGAGATTTACCAGAATGGTACCAGGGATGAAGGACTTTAGTTATGTGGAGACTAGAGAAGCTGGGATTGTTCTCCTTAAGAACGAGAGAGAAGATGAGGAGAAATTTCATTACACAAAGCGTTGTTACGGTCTGGAAGGCACTGCCTGAAACAGTGGTGGAAACAGATTCATTAATAATAATAATAATCCTTGCATTTGATATAGCGCTTTTCACGTCGGGAGGACGTCCCAAAGTGCTTCACAGAACACACTGTAAAGTGAATTGACTGTATATTTGTGGGCGAACGCGGCAGCCAATTGCGCACAGCAATGTCCTACAAACAGTCGTAGATTGAAAATGACCAATTTATTATTGTATTGTTTTGGAGGGATTATTATTAGGCTCTGTGTGGAGTAAGGAAACTTGCCCAAGGTTTCGCCCTCTGCCTGGAATTGAACCCAGGTCTCTCGTATGCAAAGTGAGTGCTCTAACCACTGAGCTACAGGACTCCAACTTTCAAAAGGGAATTAAATGAGTACTTTTAAAGGAACAATTTCAGGGACATGGGGAAAGAGTGGGGGAATCGGACTGATTGCTAGCTCTTCCAAAGAGCCAGCACAGGCACGATGAGCCAAATGGCCTCCTTCTGTGCTGTAATATTCTGATTCTACGATATTGTAGTATAATGTGTCAGCTTAGTGCACTCTCGATTCTGAGTCAGAAGGTTGTGGGTTGATGCCCCATGTTGGGACTTGGAATCACGTTTAAGTTGACGCTCCAATGCAGTGCTGGAGGAATGTTGCATTGTCGAGGTCAACAACAACTTGGATTTATATAGCGTCCTCCCACCGGACGGCGTTTCAGAGCGCTTCACAGAAACGGATCCCGGGGCCGAGCCGGGGGAGGGGGGGGAAGGTGACCAAAGGTGCGGTCGAAAAGAAAGGCCTTCAGCCAAGACCTGAAAATAGGAAGAGAGGGCATGAGGCGAAGGGTGTGAGGAAGGCAGTTCCAGAACCTCGGGGCATAGTGGCTGATGGCACGGCCACCGAGGGTGGAGCGAAGAATTCCGGGGACAAGTAGGAGGCCAGAGCCGGATGACACTTTAAACCAAAGTCTGTCTGTTCAGGTGGACGTTATCCCATGGCACTATTTAAAAAGAGAAGGGAGTTTCCATCTTCCAGTGTCTTGTGCAACAATCCTCCAGATAAAATTGGTCACTCATTCCATGGCTATTTGTGGGATACTGAGAAACTGACTGCCGGGTTTCACCAATAATATATACACTGCACTTTACAGTATATTCTGTAAAGCACTTTGAGACATCTCAATGATGTCTTAAAGTGCTAGATCAAATACAAGTATTATTACAACAACAACTTGCATTTATATAGCTCCCTTCACGCAGGGTGGTATCTCGGAGCGCTTATTATTATTAGAGACCTGGTAAATCCCTGAGAGGACTGGGAGTTAAAACTTCCCAGGCATCAAATATTTAGGAGACAGAGTAAGAAAACAGGGCGGAGGCAGGACTAACCAAGGATTGTATTGCAGTGCTGGAACACAAAGCTGATGGGACGGTGGATGGAAAGACAATCTCTCTGGGTGGAGGTGAGAAATAAAAAGGGAAGTGTAATTTTGTTGTTGATTTTGTTGTGTTACTCTGTTAGAAATTTATTGTAGACCATCGGACAGTGGAGAAGAGATCTGTAAAGAAACCCGGAGAGGTGCAAAAATAACAGCATGGCTGAAGTCACGGTGGAAGAGGAGGGTCTTGAGATGTGCCTTGAAGGAGGCAAATGAGGGAGATATGCCTTGACGGGAGGGAGCAAGGTGAAGGACTCTGGGATGCTACCTTGTGTGAGGGGCGCTATATAAATGCAAGTTGTTGTAGCTGAAGGGACTGTGGGGTGGAGCTCCAAAAGAGAGGCTGAAGACCCAACTGCCGATGGTGGGGCAACAACAACAATAACTTGCATTTATCTAGTGCCCTTAACGCCGGACGGCATCTCGGAGCAGGCGGGGTGGGGGCATAGAGCAGGCCAGAGCCTGCTGAGTGGAGGAAGTGGATAGGTTGATATGGTGTTAGCAGGTCACAGAGGTAGGAAAGACCAAGACCGTGGAGGGCTTTGAAAGCAAGGATGAGAATTTTGAACTCTATCCTCTTGGGGAAGGGGAGCCAAGGCGAGGGTAGGTATCATAGGGTTACAGAACCTGGTGCGGGAGAGGACATGAGCTGCAGAGTTCTGGATGATCCGCAGCTTGTGGAGGGAAGAGTGAGAAGGCTGACAAGCAGGAAGTTGGTGTGGTCGAGCCTAGATGTAATAAATGCACGGATGAGGGTTTTGGCAGCCTGAGGGTAGAGGCAGTGGTGGAGTCAGTGGATGTTGCAGATATGGGGAAGGCAAAATGGATCATGGCATGGATGTGGGGTACAAAGGACAGTTGAGGGTCAAACAAGACCCCAAGGTTCTGGACTGGCTTAGCAAGGTGGAGTGTGCAACCATGGATGGTGATGCTGTCAGTACCTGAGGTGAGGAGGCGCTGACAGGAGCCAACCAGGAGGGCCTTGGTCTTGTTGACGTTCAACTGGAGAAATTGGCTCTCATCCAGGACTTGATGTCTGACAAACATTCTGTCAGCACAGCAGTCGTCCTGGAGTTGAGGGTGGAGGCAGAGAGGTGAGTTGGGTGTCAGCCGCATACATGTGGAAATTGACCACAAGAGGGAGCATATAGATATTGAAGAGGAGGGGACCAAGGACAGTGTCCAGAGGAATCCCGCATGAGAAAGTGGGGGGACTGGAGGAGAAGACCTGTGTGGAGACAAAGTGGAGACGGTGTGAAATGTAGGATCTGAACCAGTCAATGACAGAACCATGAAAATTGAGGTGAGAGGAGAGGCGGTGGAGGATAGAGTAGTCAACAGTAAAAAAACACATAAAAAGCAAAAGAATAATTAAAGAAAAAATGAGCCATTTAAAAACAAAAAGGAAAATCTATTCATAGAAAAGGTCTGGCAGAGATACTTAATGAGTATTTCGTCTCAGGTTTTACAGCAGAGTTGTAGTGAGACACTGAGTGCACAAGATGAGGATGTGCAGCAATTAAAAGGGAAAGCTATAGGAAAGGCAGTGATGCTAAAGAGATTGTAAGTTTACACATTTCAGGAGAAAAAAGTGACTATCCTGGGGGCACGGGGTAGTGGGGTTAAGCGGGGTCTCCTTGGAGCTGAACTGGCTCTAGTCTCTAGTCCAGTTCCTGAGTCATGTGTCTGTAGTACTTCAGGGCACTGCTGATGACTGTACAGCCGGCCTGGCTCATAAGCAGGACTTGAAGAAGCAGGGAATCCTCCCACTCAGCAACAACAACTTGCACTTATATAGCGCCCTCTACGCAGGATAGCCTTACAGAGTGCTTAACAATGGCGGAGCCTGATTCAGGGCCGGGGGTGGGGAGGGCAGGTGGCTGCAGGAACAGTCGAAGAGGAAGCTTTTCAGGTGGGACTTGAAAAAGTGAAAAAGGTGAGAGAGAGGGCAAGGCAGAGGGATTGAGGGAGAGTGTTCCAGAGTTTCGGGACACAGTGGCTAAAAGCGCGAACTCCGATGGTGGGGCGGAGAATGTGAGGGACAAGCAAGAGGCCGGTGCCAGTCGAGCGGAGGCGCTAGATTTTCGGCTGCATTTGGGGTAAGGTATGGTCAGAGGCGGGCAATGTGGCAGAGGTGGAAAGGCAGTCCAGGTCAGGGACCGGATGTGGGGGAGGAAGGATAGTTGGAGGTGGAACTGGACGCCTAGATTGCGCACTGGTTTGATGAGACTGAGGGAGCGCCGAGGGAGGTTGAGATCCGCAGCTTAGAGCTTAGATCCACAGGAGTTAAGATGTTGACAGGAGCCATACATGGCATCGCCCAGAGGGAGCATAAAGATAAGGAAATGAAGAGGTCCAAAGATGGAACCCTGGGGTAACCTCAGAGGTGACTGGGTGGGGGCGGGAGAAGCAACCATTTGCTGAGATGAATTGGTGGCGGTTGGTTAAGTAGGACTCGAACCATGCAAGTGCGGTCCCACCTAGGTGGATAAGGGAGGAGAGGCGGTGGAGGAGGATGGTGTGGTCGATTGTGTCGAACACGGCAGAGAGATCCAGGAGGCCATTCAGCTTCTATTAACCCTGCAAGCCAATGTCCTAACAGGTAGGGTGGTCCTAGCTGGAAAAGCAGCAGGAAAGCTTGCCAGTCAGCGCTCTCAATGGGAAGCTTTGCAGTTTTAGCTGGCTAGACTCCAGCAGTTACCCCAACACACACTTTGTGGTCTCCAAGACTGACTCTTGTCAACCTGTGCCCAATACTTTCTGCAATTAAGTAACCAGGATGAGTCCAGGGAGAGAGTGTTTACTCCATTCCAGCAATCTATCTCTGGAAGTTCCATTTGTAGGTGGGATGCTTGGAATTCTCAGTCTGGTTTGGATACTCGTGAACATGGTGATGGGTTTCTGCATGTATCAGAGAACTGGCTCAGAGCATCAAAAAAAATAAGGAGGACAAGTATATGTTGGGGTAAAATATTAAAAGGAGTGCGAGAGCAAAGGGACTTGAGGGTTAATGTACATCAATCCTTAATCTCGGTGTCCCCCAGCTGTCCTTCCTCCCCCACAGCCAGTTGCTGACCAGGACTGCCTTCCTCCACCTTTGTCACATTGCCCGCCTCCAACTGAACCTTACTCCAAATGCAGCTGAAACCCTCGTCATGCCATTGTCACCTCCCACCTGGATTACTCAAACGCACTCATCGCCAGTCTCCCCAGCTCCACTTAAAAAAATCCAGCTCATTCAGAACTCTGCCGCCCACATACTAACCTGGACCAAACTCCGTACCCACATCTCACCAGTTCTGGCCAGGCTCCACTGGCTCCCCATCACCGAATGGATCAACTTCAAGATCTTCACTCTTGTGTTCAAATCCCTTCACTCTCTGGCACCTCCCCACCTCTCCGACCTCATTCCTTAATCCATCACCCGGCGCCTCGACTGGCATTGGCCTCCTGTTTGTTCCTCACACTCTCCGCTCTACCATTGGAGGTCGCGCTTTCAGCCGCTAAGCTCCGAAACTCTGGAACACTCTCCCTCAATCCCTCTACCTTGCCCCCCCTCTCCCCCTTTTCAAGTCTCACTTGAAAACCTTTGTTTCCGACCGTACTTCACCTCCCCCCTCCCCCCGGCTTGGAGTCAGGCTCTTAACAATGTTAAGTGTTCTGAGACTACCCTGCAAGGAGGATGCAAGTTGTTGTTTTAAAGGTGGGAAAGCAGGGGGACAAAGCTGTCAAAAAGCTAATGAAATCTTAGGTATAGAACAGAGGTGTAGAATATAAAGGCAAAGATGTAATACTAAACTTATATAAATCATTAGTTAGCCAGCAGTTAGAATATTGTGTCCAGTATTGATCCCCACTTTAGGAAAGATGTTAAGGTGATAATAGAATGGGTGCAGAGGAGATTTACTAGGGTGATACTGTGCATGAGGGCTTTGGCCTTAGAGCAGAGACTGGAGGAATTGGGATTTTTTCCGTTGGAATAAAGGAGATTGAGGGTGACCTGATCGAGGTCTCTAAAGTTATGAAGGGTTTTGTTAGAGTCAAAAGGAAGAAATTATTTCCACTGGAATTTCTGTGGTGTTATGGTGATACAAGTTTTCCGCATGTCCCAACTTCAGTGTGAAATAGCTGAACAGTAGCACCTCCTGCTGTTCAACACGATGTACTGCACACATGTTACACACACATGTTACACACACACCATGTTACACATAGATACACATACACGTTACTCACATATACACGTTACACATACATCATGTTACTCACACACACCATGGCACACATACACACACAAGTTACATACATACACACGTTACTCACATACACACATTACTCACACACACCATGTTACACACACATACCATGTTACATACACACACCATGTTGCACATAGACACACATACACACACACGTTACTCACATACACACATTATTCACACACACCATGTTACACGCACACACGTTACTCACATACACACACGTTACACACACAACAAAAACAAATTCTACTTGTATAGTACCTTTCATGTTGGAAAGACGTCCCAGGGCGCTGCACAGTCACGGGTTTTGGTCCCGAGCTGGGAGTTGGGTTCAGGAGGGGTGGAGGTGGGAGGGTGGCTGAAGGCACGGTCAAAGAGGAAGGGACTTTAGATGGGACTTGAAAGAGGAAAGATGGGGTGAGCCGGAAGATTTGTGGGATAGAGTTCCAGAGTTGTGAGGGCCGAGATGCTGAATGCGCAACCGACAGTGGTGGGACAGGAAATGCGGGGGACCTGAAGCAGGCTGGTATCCACCGAGCAGAGGGAGCGGACATGCGGGTATGGGGTTAGGAAGTCGGATAGGTAGGAGAAGCAACAGCGTGGAAGGCTTTGAAGGTGAGAACAAGGGTTTTTTACTTGATTCTCTGAGGGATGGGGAACCAGTGATGCCGGGATGTGGTTGCTGGCTGGAGAGTTGCCGGTGGGTATTTGCCAGGAGCGGGTTTGCCATGAGTGGTTGCCCTAGATGGGTTGCCTTGGAGGACTGTTGGGGCAGGTGGGGGGGATGGTGTTGGCAGGGGTGTGCGGTTGCTGGGTGTGATTGCCAGGGAGGACATGCCTTTGGGGGTTGCTGGGAAGGGGTTGGCAGGGTGGGGGTTGCAGGGGGATGGGTTTGTCAGGGGTGGGGGGGTTGCCTGGTGGGGGGGGCGGGTTTCCCACGGGGCTGGGCTTGCCTAGGGCGGGTGGGCTTGCCCAAGGGGGTGGGGTTGCCAGGGGCTTGCCCAGTGGGGTAGGGTTGCCGGGGACTTGCCCAGTGGGGTAGGGTTGCCGGGGGCTTGCCCAGAGTGGGTAGGGTTGCTGGGGGGGTGCTTGCCAGGTTTTTTTTGCCAGAGTGGGCGGTTGCCGGGGGTAATTGATGTTGCTGTATCATAGGTGACCAGAGCGGGGAGGAGCCCCGCAGTCAAGGAAGCCTGACCCTGTCCACGGTGATGCTCTGCCCACCGGCCACTCACTGCATCCCGTGTGTGAGAGTGCACGTCCACCTCGCCAGCGCAGGTACACCAGCTCCCACCCCCCCACCTGCCCTTGTTCCTGTTCTCTCTCTCTTTCTGTCACATTTTCTTTCTCTGTCACATTCTCACCCACACCAAACTCTGTAATCCCATCACACCAGTCCAGACTCTATTGGCTCCCTGTGGAGTCCTGTAGCTCAGTGTTTAGAGAACTCGCCTTGCAAGCAAGAGACCTGGGTTCGATTGCAGGCAGGACAAAATGTTGGGCAAGTTTCTTTACTCCACACGCCTGTTTACCTAGCAGTAACCAGGAACCTGGCTGTTGGTCGATTGGTGGATCGCTTTTCCGGGGGTAATAGTGACCAAATTATAGTAATATAGCAACTGTTTGTTGGACACTGCTATGAGCAAATAATTGGCTGCCGCATTTTGCCCACAAAATATATTCTGTGAAGTGCTTTGAGACATCTTGGAAGATGTAATAAGGTGCAATATCAAATGGAACCATTATTATTATCATCGAAACGATCGATTTCAAGGTCCTCACATTCATATTCAAATCCCTTCAGGCTCTGTCAGCGCTCAGATCTGCTTACTTTCCACTCCACTACCCACAGCCTCCACTCGACCGGCTCCGGCCTCCTGCTTGTCCCTCGTGCCCTCTGTTCCACCATTGGTGGCCACGCTTTCAGCCACTATGCCCTAAAACTCTACAACACTTCCTCAATCCTTTCGTCTTGCCACCTCCTTCAGGTCACGCCTGAAGACCTTCGACTGTGCCCACAGCTCCGCGTCGTGCTCCTCCATTGTCAAACTCTCTGAGAAATGAGAGGTGCTGTATAATTGCAAGTTGTTGCTGTTGTTCTCTATTTCTCTGTCACGTTTTCTCTTTCTCTGTCATGTTCTCTGTCTCACGTTCCCTCTCTCCTCAGTACCTGTGGAAATTCAGAGATTGCGGCTTCATTTCCTCGAGTATAGGACAAACCGGAACGCTGAGGTGCAGCTGCTGTTGGCGCAGGTGATCAGTACGGTGAGTTTCTTGTTCCTCTTTCCCACGTTGTGTGTGTTCAGGAATGATTCCGCCCGATTCTCCCAGCCGTGACCCTGGACCAAAATTACCAACTTACTGCAGGTGAATGTTGATAAATGGAAGCCATACTCATTTCTCCGTCAAGTCTTCTCACCTGTGACTCCAACCTCCTTAACCTCCTCAGCCTTTGCCTCAGACGTACTGAACCTGTGCATTACCTGAGCGTCAGGTTCAATCTGCAGCTGTCCTTCCTACTCCTCATCCTGTCCCTGACGGGACCACTTTCGTCCACTTCTTTCACATCCTCTGACCATACCTCACATCCAACACAGTCCAAAACCCTCATCCACACTTTCCTCCACCTCAATATTTCCAGTGCTCTCCTCACCAGTTTCCACATTCACGAAGTTCAACTGATTCAAAACTCCGCTGCCCATATCCTCAGAAAACTCTGCACCCCATCACCCCAGCCCTCGCAAGGCTCCACTGGCTCTGCTGCAGAACAAATCGGTTTCAAGATTCTCACACACATATCACTTCATATCACTTCATGACCTGGCACTTCCCTACCTTTCCAAACCGCTTCTTTTTTGGTCAGCCGTGTGTCTTGACACAAGCAGAAACTCATCCCCACACTTAAGAGTATCCAAACCAAACTGAGAATTTCATGCATCCCATCTACACATGGACATTCCAGAGACAGAGTATTGGAAAGGAATGCAAACTCTCTCCCTGGAAGGACACTTACCTAATTCTGGAAAGTATCAGGTACAGGCTGGCAAGAGCCAAGGCTTGGGGACGTCAGTAAGTTGTGGTAACTGCTGGAGTCTAACCAGCTCTGCTCGGAGATGTGAACACAGGCTTTTCTCCTCAGGCTGACTTTGAATATGAATGTTTTGAATCTGAGGCTGGTGCTTGGGTGGAGGTCACCGTGACAACCATTTCCGCCTCCAGGCAGGGACACCTGGAGCTGAGAGAGCGGTACATGCTGGAGGACACTGAGGCGGGTAGGGTAGGGTACTCTCTGCGGGACGGGGGGAGCGCGGGGGGGGACGGGCCTCCGCATCGCCATTTTCAAAACATGTGCAGCACATGTAATAACTTGGGATCATGTCAGCAGTGTGCTCACTGTCTTGTGTTAATCGCTCTGTCGTTGTTGTGTCACTACTGCACTGTCATTCCTGTTCAGCTTTATTAAACCACGGCCCCTCCCACCCTGCTCCCGGCCCCCCCACCCTGCTCCCGGCCCCCCCACCCTGCTCCCGGCCCCCCCCACCCTGCTCCCGGCCCCCCACCCTGCTCCCGGCCCCCCCACCCTGCTCCCGGCCCCCCCACCCTGCTCCCGGCCCCCCCACCCTGCTCCCGGCCCCCCCCACCCTGCTCCCGGCCCCCCCCACCCTGCTCCCGGCCCCCCCACCCTGCTCCCGGCCCCCCCACCCTGCTCCCGGCCCCCCCCACCCTGCTCCCGGCCCCCCCCACCCTGCTCCCGGCCCCCCCCACCCTGCTCCCGGCCCCCCCACCCTGCTCCCGGCCCCCCCCACCCTGCTCCCGGCCCCCCCACCTGCTCCCGGCCCCCCCACCCTGCTCCCGGCCCCCCCCACCCTGCTCCCGGCCCCCCCCACCCTGCTCCCGGCCCCCCCCCCACCCTGCTCCCGGCCCCCCCCACCCTGCTCCCGGCCCCCCCACCCTGCTCCCGGCCCCGCCCATCTGACTCCCAGCTCCACCCATCCAGCTCTCGCCCCCACCCATCCATCCCCAGGCTTCTCCCATCCCTCCCCCAAACCTACCCCTCCCTTTGATGACCACCAACTCCCTCACCTGTGAAGTCCAGGAAGAAGCTGTCAAGTGGATTTGTGGCAAACATGGGAAGCAGCTGCAAGGAGGTAGGGCTCCAGCCCACATGGGCCTGTCACTGAGCTCCCTGGAGGAGGCTTCACAGCGGGCATGTCTATTTGCCATGGACTGTCACAGAGTCCTAATGGGTAGGGTAGTCCTTGCTGCACAAGCAGTGTGAAAGCTTACCAAAATTTGTATGTTATAGTGATGTTGATGTCTGGTGCAGTGATGTTGACTCCCCCTCCTCTCTCACCACCACTATAACCCAGCTGCTCGGTCGACCCCTTGTCTACCCCTCTCCTTACCTCCCAGCTCCACCTCCTTGCCCCCCTACTCACAGACATCATAAACCTTTCCCTATCTCCACTGGCACCATTCCCACCCCTTTAAAAATGACCTACATCACTCCTTAAAAAAACCTTCCTAGACCCATCCCTGCTCTCAAATTACCGCCCCATTTCCAACATCCCTTTCCTTTCGAAGGTCCTGGAATGAGTCATTGCTTCCCATCTTCACTCCTTCCTTTCCCGTCACTCCCTTCACGAACCCCTCGAATCGGCTTTCCATACAGCCCACAGCACAGAAACAGCTTTGGTCAAAGTGACAAACATTTTGTCCATCTGCAACCAGGGCTCCCTCTGCTTCATTGTCCTCCTTGACTTCTCTGCTGCCTTCGATACTGTGGACCACTCTATCCTCCTTCACCGCCTCTCCTCTCACCTCAACCTTCATGGTTCTGCCCTTGAATGCTTCAGATTGTACCTCGCACACCGTCTCCACTTCATCTCCACAAACAGTTTCTCCTCTAGCCCCAGCACCGTCTCATGCGGCATCCCTCAGTGCTCTGTCCTTGGTCCCCTCCTCTTCAATGTATATTATGCTCCCTCTTGGTGACATCATCCGCAGATATGCGATCAATTTCCACATGTATGCAGATGACACCCAACTCTACCTCTCTGCCTCCACGCTCAACTCCAGGACCACTGCTGTTCTGACAGAATGTCTGTCAGACATCAAGTCCTGGATGAGAGCTAACTTTCTATAGCTGAACGTCAACAAGACCGAGGCTCTCCTGATTGGCTCCCCTCGACTTGCTCCCCCACCTCTGCTCCCCCCTACCAACCTGTCTCAAGACCCTACTCTTCGACCGTGCCTCTTTCTCCCCCCTGCCCTTCACCCTTCCCAATCCCGACCTCCAACTCTGGTCTGAAATAGATTGTCCAGCGCCTCCCAACGTGAAAGGCGCTATACAAATGTAATTTTGTTGTTGTTGTCGATGATGTTGTTGTTTGTTCTTGATGTTGTTCATGATGTTTTTATTTGTTGTTGTTGATGTTGTTGATTTATTATTTGTTGTTGATGTTGTTTGTTGTTGATATTGATGTTATTTGTTGTTGTTGTTGTTGATGTTTACTAATTGCTATTCTGCGTGTTTCTCAGGGCCAGAGTTCAATTATTCTCTTGATCTGGAGCGGAGGCAGATCGTGGTGAGCGTGAGCCCTGATAGGGAGGTGAATGCTGTGCTGTGTTACAAGCTGGCTTTGGCATGTCACGATTTACCCAACCGTTCCCATGTCCTGGTAAGGTGCCAGCAGCTGGTCCTGAGGCGATGGGTGGTACGATGGGTCAATTATATAATAGAATAACAGCATTTGCATTCAATATAGTCCCAATAACTTTGTAATTCGAATTCAAGATCCTCATCCTCACCTACAAGGCCATTCACGGCCTTGTTCCCTCCTACCTCTCTGACCTACTATCCCTCTACTTACCTGCCTGTACCCTCCGTTCCTCTGGCTCCGGTCTGCTCCACACCCCCCGCCCTAACTGCCTTACCATCGGTGGCCGGGCCTTCAGCCTCTCAGCCCTGAGGCTCTGGAACTCTGGAACTACAGGGATAGTGCCTTCGCCGCTTCCTCCCTTTCCTCCTTCAAGGCCGGTCTCAAGACCTTTCTCTTCAACCGTGCCTTCACCTCCCCTCTCGACTCTCTACCCCCTCCTCGCTCCCTCCCTTCCCTCCCCTTACCCTGACCATTTCCCCCCTGCTCAGGTCCCGACCCAACTGTCCAGCGCCTTGGGACGTCCTCCCGACGTGAAAGGCGCTCTATAAATGAAATGTTGTTGTTGTTGTTGTTCTAACATCTTAACTATTTCCAGTAATAGTTGGCAGTGAAGGGCAATGATTCTATTTGTAAACGAGTACCTCAACCAATCTGCACACATTTCACAGACAACCATGGAGTGAGCAACCAATTTATTTTGAAAGTTGTTGGCCAGGATACCGAGATAGAGAAACTCCCTTCTCTTTTCAAAGGAGCTTTAATATCCACCTGAACAGACGATAGGGATCTTGGTGTAATATCTAATCATAAGGGCATCCTCTCTGATAGCACAGCGCCTAAGGTTAGGTTACTCACTGATGAGACAAAGGTGGGTAGGTAGGTACATGAACCAATGGTCTGCGCTGGCTGTATCCAGCAACACGGGGAAACCTCATGTAAGTTTCCTTACTCCACACACCTCGCACTAAGTAGGAACATGGGTGTTAGTCGATTGGCGGATCGTATCCGGCGGTAATGATTCCTTAAAAAAAACATTTGGTTACTCAATCCACGACTGTTTGTGGGCACTACTGTGTGCAATTGGTTGTTGTGTTTCACATAGTTACTCCACTTTACAATATATTCTGTGAAGTGCTTTGAGATATCTTGACAATGTGATAAGGTACTATATAAAATGCAAGGATTATTATCATTACATTGCTGCGGCTGGCCGGCTGTATTCCTCTGGTACAGTTGATTGCTCAGAATTGTTCTATTGCCGAAGCTTTCTGACTGTAACTTTCTGCCTCTCTGTATGTAGATTGGAGCGCTGGCCTGGAGGGTGCCGCTGTCATATGACTACCTGATACCCTGTCTCTGCATTGAGGTAACCATGGTGCCCGCTGTATAACCAGTGATCAGAACATGTTTCACCTCAGCCAGCCCATGACCATGTGCCACACGTTGTCACAGAACGCAGTGGAGGTGGGAGAGGCTGGAACGTTTAGAAGGGAGATGGTTGGGAAATAAGAGGTGGGGGACAAGATGGCGGATGGAATACCCTGGCAGGACAGGTTTGACAACACTACATTTCCAGATGCCTTTCACCTTGGGAGGACATCTCAAAGGTTTACAGCAGTGATTGGGAACGTGAGTAAGCCAGGGGGGAGGGGGATATGGAGAGAAAATGTGACTGAAATCAGGAAAAGATTGGCTTCAATTAATGGGCTTAATGGCCTCCGGTTCCTATCCTGAGGTTCACAATGAGCCATGGGGAGAGGATGGGGGAGTAGACAGATTGTGGAGTGGGGGGGTTCCTGGAGCTGTTTGTTAAGTGAGTGGAGGGAGCTGCCTGTGGGGTGGAGTTTGGGGTGTTGTGAGACGGAGAAATGGTCAAAGAGGGTGTCAGGGATCCCCTGCCCCCAGACATCTCACAATCAAAAATGATACCAGGGATGAGGCACTACAATTATGTGAAGAGACTGGAGAGGCTGGGATTATTTTCCTTAGAACAGAGAAGGTTGATAGTTTAATAGAAGTGTTTAATAGAATAGAAAGTGTTCAAAATTATGAAGGGTTTTGATAGAATAGATAGGGAGAAACTGTTTCCTCCGATCGGTGGGTCAGTAACCAGAGGATACAGATTTACGATAATTGGCAAAACAACCAGAGGAGAGATGAGAATTTTTTTCCTCAGGGAGTTCATTCTTTCACTGAAAGGATAGTGGATGCAGATTCGATAATAGTTTTTAAAAGGCTTTTGGATGGCATTCACAGCGCCTTGGGACGTCCTCCTGATGTGAAAGGCGCTTTATAAATGGAATCTTGTTGTTGTTGTTGTTGGATAGGTACTTAAAAAGGAAAAAATTGCAGGGCTATGGCATAAGAGCGCGAATTTCCTTCAGCTAAATGTTGACAAGACAGAAGCCATACTCTTTGGCTCTCGTCAACATCTAAAATCACATGGCTCTCACCTCCTCCATCTACCCGACCTCCCCCTAAAACTCTCCGAACCTGTACGCAATCTAGGCATCAGGTTCAACCCCCAATGATCCTTCCTCCCCCATATCCGGTCCCTCACCAGCACCGCTTTCTTCCACCTCCTACGCATCACCCGTCTCCGCCAATGCCTCACTTCAAAAGCCGCCGAAACCCTGGTCCATGCCTTTGTCACCTCTCTGCTGGACTATTCAAATGCGCTCCTCGCCGGTCTCTCCTCCACTACCATCCATAAAATCCAGGTTATCCGAAACTCTGCCGCCCGCATTCTTATCCACACCAAACTCCGCTCCCCGATAACCCCAGTCCTTGCCGGACTGCACTGGCTGCCTATCCCAGAGAGGATCGAATTCAAGATCCTCACCCTTGTCTTCAAATCCCTCCGCTCCTCTGAACCCCCCGACCTCTCTGACCTCTCTCTTCAAAACAGTGCCCGTTGCCTTCGCTCCACCGGGTCTGGCCTCCTCCTTGTCCCCCGAGTTCTCCGCTCCAACCTCAGTGGCCGTGCCTTCAGCCACGATGCCCCGAGGCTCTGGAACTCCCTTCCTCACTCCCTTTGCCTCGTCCCCTTCTCTTTCTATTTTCAGGTCTCGGCTGAAGACCTTTCTTTTCGTCCGCGCCTTTGGTCACCTTCCTCCCCCGGCTCGGCCCCGGGATCCGTTACTGTGAAGCGCTCTGAGAAGCCATCCAGCGTGGAGGGTGCTATATAAATCCAAATTGTTGTTGAAGAGTGGGCAGTGGGACTAGTTGTCGGCTCTTTCATAGAGCCGGCACATGCACGATGGGCTGAACGTCCTCATTCCTTGCTGCAAGATTCTACGCAGAGATCAGCCGGGTGTCTGACACACACGGAATCTCCTAACCATGATCAGCTGAATGTCTGACACACGTGGAAACCCATCACCATGATCAGTCGGTGACGCACATAAAAATGCCTCGGCGACTGGCTGACTCCAGGTTTCTCTCCCCAGGTGTTTTCCTCCACGTATGACAGTGTTCGCACACAACTCTGTCCCTTCAAGAGAGACCCAGAGGCTTGTGAGTATCAAAGCGGGGGCGGAAGAGCCATGCCAGGGTGTGGGTCAGTGCTGGGGTTGCACCATACTGGGGGGGGGGGACTGTGTCATGGAGAGGGCTGTGCTGGGGAGGGGCTGTACTGGGGGAGGGGCTGTGCTGGGGAGGGGCTGTGCTGGGGGAGGAGCTGTACTGGGGGAGGGGCTGTGCTGGGGGTGGGGCTGGGCTGGGGTGGGGCGGGGGTGGGGGTGGGGTGGGGCGGGGGTGGGGGTGGGGCTGTGCTGGGGGTGGGGCGGGGGTGGGGGTGGGGGTGGGGCTGTGCTTGGGAGGGGCTGTGCTGGGGGTGGGGCTGTGCTGGGGGAGGGGCTGTGCTGGTGGGTGTGGCTGTGCTGGGGTGGGGCTGTGCTGGGGGAGGGGCTGTGCTGGGGTGGGGCTGTGTTGAGGGTGGGGCTGTGCTGGGGGTGGGGCTGTGCTGAGGGTGGGGCTGTGCTGGGGTGGGGAGGGGCTGTGCTGGGGTGGGGCTTGCTGGGGGTGGGGCTGGGGTGGGGCTGTGCTGGGGGTGGGGGTGGGGTGCCGCTGTGCTGGGGTGGGGCTGTGCTGGTGAGGGGCTGTGCTGGTAGTGGGGCTGTGCTGGGGAGGGGCTGTGCTGGGGTGGGGGTGGGGCTGGGGTGGGGCTGTGCTGGAGGCGGGGCTGTGCTGGGGGGGGGGCTGTGCTGGGGGGGGGGCTGTGCTGGGGGGGGGCTGTGCTGGGGGAGGGGCTGGGGAGGGGGTGGGGCTGGGGTGGGGCTGTGCTGGGGTGGGGCTGGGGTGGGGCTGTGCTGGGGGGGGCTGTGCTGGGGTGGGGCTGTGCTGGGGGAGGGGCTGGGGTGGGGGAGGGGGTGGGGCTGTGCTGGGGGTGGGGCTGGGGTGGGGCTGTGCTGGGGTGGGGCTGGGGTGGGGCTGTGCTGGGGGGGGCTGTGCTGGGGGGGGGGTGGGGGCTGACGAGCTTGTGACTGGGGCTCTGATGATCGGTGTCAATGTGTGCGGCTGTGGTTTGTGCTCAGACGGCGCTGACCTGTGGCGGTCGAGCGCGTTCTCCTCGTTCCTCAGTGAACCTGACACCATGAAGATACGTTTCTCCAGCGAGTGCCGAATAGTCCCCCGTGTCTCCCTGTGTTGGGTGTCTGACCACACGGCGGCCGCCTGTCAGCAGATTGCAAATTCAACCATTGAAAGCCCGAACAATGTGAGTAAGAGAGAGAGACAGAGCGAGCGCTGTACAGTCAATATTTATACTGAGTGCAACAGCCGCTCACTGAGGGGACATTGGACAGAGGGTCACTGAGGGGACAATGGACAGAGGGTCACTGAGGGGACATTGGACAGAGGGTCACTGAGGGGACATTGGACAGAGGGTCACTGAGGGGACATTGGACAGAGGGTCACTGAGGGGACATTGGACAGAGGGTCACTGAGGGGACATTGGACAGAGGGTCACTGAGGGGACATTGGACAGAGGGTCACTGAGGGGACATTGGACAGAGGGTCACTGAGGGGACATTGGACAGAGGGTCACTGAGGGGACATTGGACAGAGGGTCACTGAGGGGACATTGGACAGAGGGTCACTGAGGGGACATTGGACAGAGGGTCACTGAGGGGACATTGGACAGAGGGTCACTGAGGGGACGGTGGGAGGGGCCGAGGGGACGGTGGGAGGGGACGGTGGGAGGGGCCGAGGGGACGGTGGGAGGGGCCGAGGGGGGGGCCGAGGGGACGGTGGGGAGGGGCCGAGGGGACGAGTGGGAGGGGCCGAGGGACGGGGGCCGAGGGGACAGTGGGAGGGGCCGAGGGGACAGTGGGAGGGGCCGAGGGGACAGTGGGAGGGGCCGAGGGGACAGTGGGAGGGGCCGAGGGGACAGTGGGAGGGGCCGAGGGGACAGTGGGAGGGGCCGAGGGGACAGTGGGAGGGCCGAGGGGGACCAGTGGGAGGGGCCGAGGGGACAGTGGGAGGGGCCGAGGGGACAGTGGGAGGGGCCGAGGGGACAGTGGGAGGGGCCGAGGGGACAGTGGGAGGGGCTGAGGTGAAATTCCACCTGATGTCAGATCCCAGAATCATAGAAACGGAGAGAGAGAGAATGGCCGTCGTGTTTGTGCTCCTCTGTAAGAGCAATACTTTCATCCCATGTATCTGCCTCTTCCCCTCCCACACACACACTCTCACACACACTCACACACTCACTCTCACACACTCATGAAAATGACTCCTCTTTAGACAATGTCTCATTCCGTTTTAAAAGCTAATCTGGATTCTGCTCCACCACCACTGTCGGCCGGACATTGCACACCCAGTATGGGTGTTTGGGTAAAATCTCCCCTCTGCCCATTAACAATTTTAGGTTATGCAGAATTTTAAGTTCACTCTTATTTCAGAAGCCAGTTTTCTGCAGTTTTATATAATTTTAAAGCAGCAGCTTTCAGATGATGACTGAAGTTTAGACTTTTCTACAATTCTGTTTCATCTTGAACCTTAAGACTAATTGTTCTGGTGGCTACAACAGGTGAAATTTCATTCCTGTTTGTGAATTTCTATGTAGAACGTAGTTTCAACCTATGGTTTTTGTACATTTTTAAACTTTTCATTATCTGAATCAAAATTCAAATTCAGTATAATCCAGTTCCATTGTAAATACCGCTTTCTCTACGTACAGCTCATTCAGTATATTCCCACCCGGGGAGCTCGGGTCCCTTTCTCTCATCGTGTTTGAGAACGAGAGTGTGACTAGAAGTTTACAAGTCATGTTTGACCAACCTTATCAAATTCTTTGTAGAAGTAAACGATAAAGTAAACATGGGAAATAATATTATAATAATAATAATCCTTGCGTTTGATATAGCACCTTATCACATGTTCGAGACGCCTCAAAGCGCTTCACAGAATATACTGTAAAGTGAATTGACTGTATATTTTGTGGCCAAAACGCAGCAGCCAATTGCGCACAACAGCGTCCCACAAACAGTCGTGAATTGAGTGACCAATTTTATTATTGTTTTTGGTTTTGGAGGGATTATTATTAGGCTCTGTGTGGAGTAAGGAAACTTGCCCAAGGTTTCGCCCTGCCTGGAATTGAACTCAGGTCTCTCGCTTGCAAAGCGAGTGCTCTAACAACTGAGCCACAGGACTCCACAAGGAGTTGTGTTGATGCAATTGTATTACAACAGGCACTGAGTCAGAGAGAACAACAATTCTGCCAGCTGTGTACAAACCTGCCTTTGTCAGTGTCATGTAAACTTCATGCAAATGGTAAACTGGCAGTTGAAATGAGCCTGTTGGCATTCTGTTGTTTGTCCTTCTCTGGCTCTTACCCCAGGCCTGGCAGGGTTCCACCATCCACCAATGCAGTTCTCTGGAAGGGAGTTCACTCTTGAGTGTCCGGTTACAGCATTCAGTCCTGGGCTGATCTTCCCAGCGTGCTTCCTGCCAGCCTCAATGTTATTTCACTGTCTTATCCAATAAATCACTCAATCACTTTGTTGCTGTGTACAAAATGGCCATCACAATTGTTTACAAATTTACAGTCCATCTCTACACTTGACAGCAACTCCCTGTGAAATGCTTTATATGAATATGGATGGTTGAATGTTCACAGCACAGAAGAAAAACTTACTGGTGTCTTTCCTGAAATTGCTCTTTGCAACTCTAAGCCCGTGTTTCTTGATTTGTTGACTTGGTGCATCCGAAGGCATTGATCTGGGTTTCCTTTCTCAGTCCATTTAAAATGTTATACACGTCTATAAGATCCCTTCTGAGTCGTGTTCTCTCAAGACTGAAGAGCCCAAGCTTGCAATATAGCAATATAGCCAAGCATCCTGTTTGTCTTAGTTTATTGCTGTTTAACATAGTGAGCGATGAGACACCCCAATATCTCTTAGTAAAAATATTTGCATTTGATAAAGTGTCTCTCACGTTGGGAGGACGTCTCAAACGGCTTCACAGAAATTACTGCAAAGTTCAGTTTATACACAGCAATATCCCAAAAAGAGTTGTGAAGTAGTTGACAATTTTATTTGAGGGTTGTTGACCAGGACGCTGGGATAGAGAAACTCCTTCCTCTTTTCCAATTGCAGTGCCCTGTGCTGTAACATATGACACCTCACCGCTGTGTGTTGGACCTCACTGTGCTCACTACACAGATTGTGCACCAGACTGCAGTTCTCTGTCAAGCAGCTTTAGATGTTTCAGTGTTATAGGCACCACATCAAATGCAGGGATTATGATGTAATTATTTCCCTTTCCTCGCATCCCGATTCGTCATATTGCCTACTTCCGTCCGTACCTCACAACAAAAGGAGCTGAAACCCTCATTGACGCCTGTGTCACTTCCCAGTTGGACTATTCCAATGCCCTCCTCACTGGTCTCCCCAGGTTCACCATACGTAAAATTCAACTAATTAAAAACTCCGCCTCCTGTATATTCATTGGCATGAACCTCCGTACCCGCATAACACCCGTCCTTGCCAAGCCCCCTGGCTCCCAATTGCTGAACCACTCAATTTCAAGATCCTCTCACTCATTTTTAAATCCCTTTATGCTCTTGCATCTCCATAACTATCCAATTTGCTTATCCCCCACTCCCCCACCCGCTGCCTCTGCTCGGCTGGCTCCAGCCTCGTGTTCGTCCCTCATTCCCTCCAGTCCACCATAGGTGGCCATGCCTTTAGCCACTATGCCCCAAAACTTTGGAACTCTCACCCTCAATCGCTCTGCCTTGCCTCCTCTCTACCCACTTTCAAATTCTGCCTAAACACCTTCCTTTTTGATTGTGCTTGTGGTCACCCGCCTCCTCCCCTGGTTTGGGGTCAGACTCCGCCACTGTCAAGCGCTCTGGGATGCCACCCATAGTGAAGAGTGCTATATAAATGTTACTGATTCACACGACACATAGAGTGAGCTGGCCTGGTTGCTCTCTGCCTGATACATTGTGTTTACGTTGCTCTCTCTCTGACTTGACAAACTGCTTTGGCTCATTGGATTAACATACTTTCCATTCCAGGCATGGCTAAGACAGGGTAAACCTGTTACAGGTATCAATGGCCAAAATCAGGGTCACACCTTCTATAACTGCTGCTCCCAGACCAACATAAATAGCACATGTAATAAATACGCACTAAATGGTGAATCAGTCACCAAGGGCAATTTCACCATAATAAACCTTTTGTTAGATTTTGAGCCTTGTTGCATCGTCCGGAAGTCTCAAAGTGCTTGTAAAGTGTAGTGACTATATTTTTTGGAAGAAATGCAGCAGCCAATTTGCACACAGCAACGTCCCACAAACAGCCATGGAGTGAGTGATCAATTTTATCTGGGGGATTGTTGGTCAGGACATCAGGAGAATCTCCCTTCTCTTTCAAATAGTGCCATGGGATCTTTTAACATCCACCTGAACAGGCACAGACAGGGCCTCAGTTTAACATTTCATCTGAAGGACAGCGCCTCTGACATTGCAGTGATCCCCCAGTATAGCACTGGAGTGTCACCCTGGACTATGAGCTCAACAGTCCAATGTCCCACGACACGAGTTGTGGTCCATAGATCATTCTGCTCGTCCAACCCAAACTCATTCATTCCCGTTTGAACTAGAAAATCGCTGCTCTCTTCCCTCTGATCTCGTGACAGCTTGTGAGTCTCAGCACCAGGGCCCGGGACAATATTTTACAAAGCATGTTTGTAAAAAATACTAAAAAAAACAGTTTCAGTACATCTGGAAGCAGTTTGTTATCAACGTTTCTTGCACTCTCTTGTAAATGACGTCCCAGGCATTGCTCCCACACACAGACACTATTTGGTTCTGTCTGCGCTGAGGAGATAAAACGGCTGAGACCTTTTGATAATTAGGTTATGTTACCGAGAGAGAAGCCATGAAGCCTGTTGGGTTTTATTTGAAAACCTTATTGTTTTTCCTGTAAAGTATTGAATTGTTGGTTAAACTTTACATTTTTTTATACTTTGTTTAATTCTATGGTTACTACCTTTGGAGTCGGTGTTTGTATATACCTCAATTTAGAACATCTGTAAACAATTAACAACAAAATTACATTTGTAAAGCACCTTTCATGTCAATGTCAGGAGGTCGTCCCAAGGTGCTGAAAGCATTTGAAATTAAAAAACAAAGTTCTTTATTTGGCAAAGGAGCTGGTGTGATCGAAATGATTTATGCAGACTGTACAGCATGGAAGCAGGCCACTCGCTCAACCAGTGTGTGCCAGGTTTATATTTCCACTTCACAGGAGTTACTGTAAAGTGTAGTGACTGTTTTATAGCCAAACACAGCAGCTAATTTGCAGCCAGCGGGCAACGTCCCACAAACAGCCATAGAGTGATTGACAATTTTTATTGGGATTGTTGGTCAGGTCACCGAGAGAGAAACTACTTTTCTTTTGAGTAGTGCCGCAGAATCTGTAACGTTCACCTGAACAGGCAGCCTGGACCTTGGTTTACTGCCAGTCACATCCGTGCGTTCAGGAAAGCTCAGGGAACAGCGGCTGCAGTGACTGAGTTCCTGGAATCAAGGCACAACATGGAATGTCCCAACCTCACTGAGCAGCCTATACAAACACAAGCACCCGAGCAGCATCACAGCCCCCACCGCTCAGCCTACAGGACAACAACCAGAGCGGGCAGTGACTGGCACCCGGAGAGATCAGGGCAGCGACTGGCACAGGGAGGGCTGGCAGTGACTGGCACCCGGAGAGATCAGGGCAGCGACTGGCACAGGGAGGGCTGGCAGTGACTGGCACCCGGAGAGATCAGGGCAGCGACTGGCACAGGGAGGGCTGGCAGTGACTGGCACCCGGAGAGATCAGGGCAGCGACTGGCACAGGGAGGGCTGGCCAGGGGAGGGCTGGCTAGGGGAGGGCTGGCAGTGACTGGCACGGGGAGGGCTGGCCAGGGGAGGACTAGCAGTGACTGGCACGGGGAGGGCTGGCCAGGGGAGGGCTGGCAGTGACTGGCCAGGGGAGGGCTGGCAGTGACTGGCACGGGGAGGGCTGGCAGTGACTGGCCAGGGGAGGGCTGGCAGTGACTGGCCAGGGGAGGGCTGGCAGTGACTGGCCAGGGGAGGGCTGGCAGTGACTGGCACGGGGAGGGCTGGCAGTGACTGGCCAGGGGAGGGCTGGCAGTGACTGGCCAGGGGAGAGCTGGCAGTGACTGGCACGGGGAGGGCTGGCCAGGGGAGGGCTGGCAGTGACTGGCCAGGGGAGGGCTGGCAGTGACTGGCACGGGGAGGGCTGGCAGTGACTGGCCAGGGGAGGGCTGGCAGTGACTGGCCAGGGGAGGGCTGGCAGTGACTGGCCAGGGGAGGGCTGGCAGTGACTGGCCAGGGGAGGGCTGGCAGTGACTGGCCAGGGGAGGGCTGGCAGTGACTGGCCAGGGGAGGGCTGGCAGTGACTGGCCAGGGGAGGGCTGGCAGTGACTGGCCAGGGGAGGGCTGGCCAGGGGAGGGCTGGCAGTGACTGGCCAGGGGAGGGCTGGCAGTGACTGGCCAGGGGAGGGCTGGCAGTGACTGGCCAGGGGAGGGCTGGCAGTGACTGGCCAGGGGAGGGCTGGCAGTGACTGGCCAGGGGAGGGCTGGCAGTGACTGGCCAGGGGAGGGCTGGCAGTGACTGGCCAGGGGAGGGCTGGCAGTGACTGGCCAGGGGAGGGCTGGCAGTGACTGGCCAGGGAGGGCTGGCAGTGACTGGCCAGGGGAGGGCTGGCAGTGACTGGCCAGGGGAGGGCTGGCAGTGACTGGCCAGGGGAGGGCTGGCAGTGACTGGCCAGGGGAGGGCTGGCAGTGACTGGCCAGGGGAGGGCTGGCAGTGACTGGCCAGGGGAGGGCTGGCAGTGACTGGCCAGGGGAGGGCTGGCAGTGACTGGCCAGGGGAGGGCTCACACACACCGACAGCCTTTGTTACTTGAGTAAAGTTCGCGCTGATTGTGAAAGCTGAGCTCGGATTGCGCACCGTCTCAGCACCAACCAAACTGTGGGGACAGATAGAGAGACAGAGACGGACAGAGAGAGAGACAGACAGAGAGACACAGAGAGAGAGACAGACAGAGAGACAGAGACGGACAGAGAGACAGACAGAGAGACACAGAGAGAGAGACAGAAAGACAGACAGAGACGGACAGAGAGACAGAGAGAGAGAGACAGACAGACAGAGAGAGAGACAGACACACAGACAGACAGAGAGACACAGAGAGAGAGACAGACAGACAGAGACAGACAGACAGACGGGTGGATAGAGGAAGTTGGAAAAGAGACTGAGCGAAGGAAGGAGAGTGTGTGGGAGGAGGAGAGGGAAAGTTGGGAAGAGGCGCCGCCCTCAGTCCGCGAGCGGCGCTGAGTGGGTTAATGGTGTCCGCGGGGGTCGCGGTGTGGCCGCTGCTCTCTCTCCTCTGTCACTCCGGAGTCCGGTGTGTGGACACAATCCGAGGATCCGTCCCGCAAGTCAGATGTCCTGAGGTGAGATTCCCACTCCCTCTGTCAACCCCGTCCCCCCCCCACCCCCCACCCCCCCCCCCCCCACCCCCCGTCTCCCCCTCACCCCCCACCCCCCCCCCACCCCCCCCCCACCCCCCCCCCACCCCACCCCACCCCCACCCCCCCCCCCCGTCTCCCCCCCACCCCCCCCCCCCCATCCCCCCGTCTCCCCCCCACCCCACCCCACCCCCCGTCTCCCCCCCCCACACCCCCCCCCACCCCGGTCTCCCCCCCACCCCGGTCTGCCCCACCCCCCCACCCCGGTCTCCCCCCACCCCCCCCACCCCGGTCTCCCCCCACCCCTTGGGGTTTAGGTGGTTCTGGTTGGACTATAAGCATGAAATTTGCCAGAGAGAACTCCAATGGTAAACTGGGGGTTTAGCTGCGGGTTTAGCGGGGGTTTAGTGGGGGTTTAGCTGCGGGTTTAGTGGGGGTTTAGCTGCGGGTTTAGTGGGGGTTTAGCGGGGGTTTAGCTGGGGTTTAGCTGCGGGTTTAGTGGGGGTTTAGCGGGGGTTTAGTGGGGGTTTAGCGGGGGTTTAGTGGGGGTTTAGCTGGGGTTTAGCTGGGGTTTAGCGGGGGTTTAGCGGGGGTTTAGCGGGGGTTTAATGGGGGTTTAGCTGGGGTTTAGCTGCGGGTTTAGTGGGGGGTTTAGCTGCGGGTTTAGTGGGGTTTAGCTGCGGGTTAGCGGGGGTTTAGCAGGGGGTTTAGTGGGGTTTAGCGGGGGTTTAGTGGGGTTTAGCGGGGGTTTAGCTGGGGTTTAGCTGCGGGTTTAGTGGGGGTTTAGCTGCGGGTTTAGCGGGGGTTTAGCAGGGGGTTTAGTGGGGGTTTAGCGGGGTTTAGTGGGGTTTAGCTGGGGTTTTAGCTGCGGTTTAGCGGGGGTTTAGCGGGGGTTTAGCGGGGGTTTAATGGGGGTTTAGCTGGGGTTTAGCGGGGGTTTAGCGGGGTTTAGTGGGGGGCTTAGCTGGGTTTAGCTGCGGGTTTAGTGGGGGTTTAGCTGGAGGTTTAGCTGGGGTTTAGCGGGGGGTTTAGCGGGGGTTTAGCAGGGGGTTTAGTGGGGGTTTAGCGGGGGTTTAGTGGGGGGCTTAGCTGGGTTTAGCTGGGGGTTTAGTGGGGGGGTTTGCGGGGGTTTTTAACTGGTTAAACTCCAGGAGTTACCCTAATCCAAACTGTGGAAATTTCAAGCCTTAGCTTTTGCCAAACTGTGTCTAACCTCCGGGCAGAGAGTACCCCTTTGCATTCCAGATGTGGACAGTTTTATGTGAAGGCGGCATCCACCGAACTGTCTGGTTTGGAATCCTGTTATGGAGTCCTGTAGCTCAGTGGTTAGAGCATTCGCCTCGCAAGCGAAGACCTGGGTTTGATTCCCGGCAGAGTGAAACCTTGGGCAAGAAGACGTGAAAAGCGCTATATCAAATGCAAGCATTATTATTATTAATATTCTCTCTCTCTGTGTGTCTCTCAATCTCCTGATTTTAATCTTTCTACCTCACCTACATTCCCACTCAGCCTCTCCTCCACAGTAAACAATGAAAACCTGGGCTCTACATTAATGATAATAATAATCTTTGCATTTGATATAGTGCTTTTCACATCGGGAGGACGTCCCAAAGCGCTTCACAGAACTGTAAAGTGAATTGACTGTATATTTGTGGGTGAACGCGGCAGCCAATTGCGCACAGCAATGTCCCACAAACAGTCGTAGATTGAAAATGACCAATTTATTATTGTTTTTGGTTTTAGAGGGATTATCATTACCTCTATTAACACAGCGTTGGAGTCCACATTTTGTCAAATTCTTAAACACTGTAATTGTGGCTGTCACTGTGAAGCCGGTTTAGGAAAATTTATTTTTAAGATTGACAGAAAAATGGATTTTGAAGTTAAAACCAAATTCAGCAATTTGCCAAATTCTGCCTACTCTGAAGTGTTAGGTTAATTGAGTAAATCTAGAGCCAGGTCTGACCTTCCTGGATCACCCTGACCCCAGGGTTTGAGACTCAGCTGACTCTCAACTACGCTTATCGTGTGTCAGCCCGGCTCAGAGGCAAAGGTGGATGGCAGCCAGAACATAAGCAGAAGGTTAAAAGGACATTAAGGTGTCACTTTGGCTCAATCACCAGCACCTTCCAGGTGGGAGTCAGGATGTTGCGAGAGTTGGGGGTGAGGTGAACAGTCCAGGCACTGGCAGGTGCTGGGGAGGGAAGGTGAGGTATTTACAGGAAGAGTTTGTTGCTGGGAGAACGTGAGGTCCAAAGGTTTAATTCCTGTAGCTGATGATTAACTCATTCAGAGTTCAGCTTCAGGTCAGAAAAACAATAATCCTTGCCTTTGATACAGCTCCATTCAACAACAACAACTTGCATTAATATGGCGCCCTTTATGTGGGGTTGCGTTCCAGAGTGCTTGACAGTGGCGGAGTCTGACCCCGAGCCAAGGAAGAGGGGGGTGGGGAGGTGACCATAAGCACGATCAAAATAGATGGTCTTTAGGTGGGATTTGAAAGTGGGGAGGGAGGGGGGCAAGGCGGAGGGATTGTGGGAGAGCTTCGGGGCGTAGTGGCTGAAGGCATGGCCGCTGGTGCTGGAGCTGAGGGGATGAGGGACAAATAGGAGGCTGGAGCCGGCCGAGTGGAGGCAGCAGGTGGGAGTGCAAAGCACTTCACGGATATGCTGTTAAATGACTTGGTGTTTTGTAGGTGAACATGGCAGGCAATTTGTGCATTGTATAGTCTGCCAATAGCCGTGGAGTGAGTGACTGATTTTATTTGGTGGATTGTCAGAAAAGGCAGAGAAAACTACTTACTCTTTTCAAATACTGCTGTGGAATCTTTAACGTCCATCTGAACAGACCGGGCCTCAGTTTAACATCTCATCTGAATGATGGCACCTCTGATAATACAGCGCTCCCTCCCCCCCCCCCCCACCGCTGACTGGAGTGTCAGCTCAAACTATGTTGTGAGGGTTGGGGGTGAGCTCAAAGTCCCAACCTAGGGCTTGAACCCACAACCTGGTGACTCAGGGATGAGAGTGCGAGAGACTGAGCCGGGCTGACACACATACCCCATTAACATTTAACTGTGCTGAATTTGGCATTTTTAAAAATTGAGTCTGAATTTTGGTGAAGGGTTGGGATAGCTTTATTCTGGTGACTGAAACCATCTGAAGAAGTTTGAGAATATTGGATTGAACTATGTGATAATTATCACATCGCCAGACAGTGTGATCCAAACCCTGTTATGCACAGGTTTGTCACTGAGTCCCAACCACTCCCCACGTTCGTGTGTGTACTGGATCTGGCTCTTACTGTGTGTGAGTGTGTAAGCGTGTGTGGTGTATCTAAATAATAAATAATAATCCTTGCATTTGATATAGCGCTTTTCACACCTCTCGAAGTCTCAAAGAACTTCACAGAATAGACTGTAAAGTGAATTGACTGTATATTTGTGGGCGAAATCTGTGTATTTTTGTGAGTGTTCTGTGTCTCACCTTTTCACACAGTTATGATGTTTAGTCAGACAGTGCTGTGAGCTCGTGCGGCTGGATAGACAGTGTGTCAGAGAGTGTCTGCCTCTCTGTCAACTGTACCTGGGACAGGCAGAGTGGGGGTGTGTGACAGGCAGAGTGGGGGTGTGTGACAGGCAGAGTGGGGGTGTGTGACAGGCAGAGTGGGGGGGTGTGACAGGCAGAGTGGGGGTGTGTGACAGGCAGAGTGGGGGTGTGTGACAGGCAGAGTGGGGGTGTGTGACAGGCAGAGTGGGGGTGTGTGACAGGCAGAGTGGGGGTGTGTGACAGGCAGAGTGGGGGTGTGTGACAGGCAGAGTGGGGGTGTGTGACAGGCAGAGTGGGGGGGTGTGACAGGCAGAGTGGGGTGTGACAGGCAGAGTGGGGGTGTGTGACAGGCAGAGTGGGGGTGTGTGACAGGCAGAGTGGGGGGGTGTGACAGGCAGAGTGGGGGTGTGTGACAGGCAGAGTGGGGGGGTGTGACAGGCAGAGTGGGGGGGTGTGACAGGCAGAGTGGGGGACTATGTGTGACAGCAGAGTGTTTGTGTGTGTGACAGGCAAAGTGGGGGTGTGTGACAAACAGAGTACGGGGCTGTGTGACAGGCAGAGTGTGTGTGTGTGACAGGCAGAGTGGGGGTGTGTGTGACAGGCAGAGTGGGGGTGTGTGTGACAGGCAGAGTGTGGGTGTGTGTGACAGGCAGAGTGGTTAAACAGAAAGGAATCATTTAATGAGAGTGTGAGCAGCGTGAGTATGAGCAGTGACTAATGTCTCTCTCTCTCTCTCTCTATGCGTAGGGCTTGTCCTGTGAGGTGAAAGGTAAGTGTTTAATTTGTGTTACACAGAACATTCATACTCTGTTTGTCCGAGATCCTGAGAGACAGTTTACGTGGTTAGATACTTATTCACACACTCATTCATACTTACATATTCACACCCACCCACACACTCACAAACACATTCATGCACTCACACACACACACACATACATACATACGTACATACTGCGACAGATCTCATCGCTAATATAAACCCGCAAAGTGTGTTTCCCGCTTAGGATGAACTAGGTGGCCTCTGTGCTCAATCGTTCTCTGTGAGTGCGAGTTCCCTATTCTAAGATATAACTTCACTAATGAGAGTCAACACGAAGCTTCTGTCAGAGTCCTCCACACCAGCAGATTGATGTAGGCTCAACCTATGTATGTAAATCACCTCCTTCCTGATTTGAACAGAGACTCGAGAAGCACGATTAAGAAAGCTTAATGGTATTTTATTGGTTTTTCAAACACAACCGTATGCGTTACTTAACTGTTCTTTAAATATTAAAACAATTGCAACATTGAATAGTATTCCCTAACACACTATACTATACATGGACATAGACAGACTGCTAAAATGGGCAGACAGGTGGCAGATGAAGTTTAATGCAGAGAAATGCGAAGTGATACATTTTGGGAGGAAGAATGAGGAGAGACAATATAAACTGATGGTACAATCTTAAAGGGGTGAAGGAACAGAGAGACCTGAGGGTTCTTATAGGTAAATCTTTGAAGGTGGCAGGAAAGGTAGATAAACCTGTTAAACAGCAAACGGGATACTTGGCTTTATAAATAGGGGCATAGAATACAAAAGTCAGGAAGTTATGATGAACTTTTATAAAACACTGGTTAGGCCTTAACTAGAGACTGTGTTCAGTTCTGGGCACCGCACTTTAGGAAGGATGTCAAGGCATTGGAGAGGGTGCAAAGGAGATTTACCAGGATGGTACCAGGAATGAAGGACTTCAGTTATCAGGAGAGGATTAGGATTATTCTCCTTGGAGCAGAGAAGGTTAAGAGGAGAATTAATAGAAGTTTTCAAAATAATGAGGGGATTTGATAGGGTGAACAAGGAGAACCTATTTCCACTGGCGGGTGGGTTGGTTACCTTAGGGTACCAATTTAAAATAGTTGTTAAAAGAAACAGGGTCTGTGAGTATCTGGAATGCAATGCCTGAAAGGGTTGTGGAAGCCGATTCAATAATAAATTTTAAGACAAAATTAGATAATTATTTGGGGATGACAAGTTTGCAGGGCTATGGAGAGAGAGTGGGGGAGTGGGATTGAATTGGAAGCTCTTTTCAAAGAGCCGGCACAGACACGATGGGCCGAATGGCCTCCTTCTATGCTGTATAATTCTATGATTCAAAAGATCCATCTCATTCAGAACTCTGCCGCCCACATACTGACCTGGACCAAACTCCGTACCCACATCTCACAGTTCTGGCCAGGCTTCACTGGCTCCCCATCACCGAACGGATCGAATTCAAGATCATCGCACTCGTGTTCAAATCCTTTCACTCTCTGGCACCTCCCTACCTCTCCGACCTCCTCACTGCCCCATCCACCACCCAGCACCTCCGCTTATACTGGCACTCGGCACTCACACCCTCCGTCCCACCATCAGAGGTCTCGCTTTCAACCTCTACGTCCCGAAACTCTGGAAGACTCTCCCTCAATCTTTCCGCCGTTTCCCTCTCTCCCCTTTTTCAAGTTCTGCCTGAAAACCTTCCTCCTCGACCGTGCTTATGGCCACCTCCGCGCCCCACCCCGGGCTCGGAGTCAGGCTCTGCCACTATTAAGCGCTCTGAGACGCTACTCTGTGTGGAGGGAGCTATATAGGTGCAAGTTGTTGTTCTTGTTGTTTAACATGTTAGTAAACAACAGNAAAAACAATCTTGACTCAGAGGATTCTTCCTGAAGTTAGGCACGCACCTTTTTGATGACAAAACAAGGTGAATAGGAACCGTGAGTCATTTGGGCTCGCGCCTTTTAAGGGCATTAGACCCAACCTCTTTTAGAAAATATCAACTGATATTTTTCCCGGCCTAATTGCATTGTATTACAGTGACTCCACCACTTGGATCCTTGCAACCCTCTTTTTCCTTCCAAATTGTTTACCTTTAAATGAAAATACTGTCTATGGACTTTAAGATGCTCTTGAAGCTATACGCCATATGCTCGTTTCTGTGTATGAGCAAGTAATAGCACAAACATCAAGCTTTCAATAACAGACAGGCTTACTGAAGCTCTCAACAATAGATAGGCACAAATATACGTGAAAGAAGATTAAGAAACATAAATAATGGGGTGTCCGTAATACATACATATACACATGCACACATACACATATATCGGTGTCCTGTAGCTCAGTGGTTAGAGCACTCGCTTTGCAAGCGAGAGACCTGAGTTCAATTCCAGGCAGAGGGCGAAACCTTGGGCAAGTTTCCTTACTCCACACAGAGCCTAATAATAATCCCTCCAAAACCAAAAACAATAATAAATTGGTCATTTTCAATCTACGACTGTTTGTGGGACATTGCTGTGCGCAATTGACTGCCGCGTTCGCCCACAAATATACAGTCAATTCACTTTACAGTGTGTTCTGTGAAGCGCTTTGGGACGTCCTCCCGACGTGAAAAGCGCTATATCAAGTGCAAGGATTATTATTATTATTATACACATACGTATACTTTCAGACACATGCACATACATATGGGGTTAGCATGACAATGTAACAGTCTCTGGATGTGGAAGTCTTCATAAAGAGAAATGATGGGAGCCAGTGGAATGCCATTCCTGACCTGATTATTTCCTCCAGATAAACAGCTCTGTCTCCCCGGGAAGGACATCCAGCAAGTGTCAGGACGAGTCCTGCTTCTCTCAGGCCTGAGCACCTCCAGCGTGCTGCACTGTGAGAGCCCTGAGCTGTGCTCCCCGTGTGTGCAGGTCCACGTCAACCTCTCCGTCTCTGTCTCCATCCCTGACTCCAGCTCCATCTCCAGCTCCGGTCAGTTCAGCTGCTAACAGAGTCTCTAAACAGCTCCCGCTTGCCTCAGGCACAAAGGGATTTGGAGCTCGGAGGCCGAGTTCAGAAGGTCTCCTTGTACAGAGGCAGTGGTTGTTATTTTTCACTTGCAGAAACCCAGCACCATGCTTAAGAGTATCCAAACCAGACTGAGTTCCATACTTCCCACCCCCACATGGAAATTCCTGTCTGAAGGGATGCATCCTGCTTATCTAATTTGCTAGTATTAGTCACAGGTTGACAAGAGCCAATACTCGGGAACCCCAGAGGAACTGTATTGGTCATTAAAGGTGGAAGCAATACTATAAAAAAGACAACTGGATATTTAGTTTTATGAACAAAGACAGAGAAACCACAAGCAAGGAGGTGATGGGGAGCTGGTTAGACAGCATATAATAATACTGTCGTCATAATAATCCTTGCATTTGGTGCAGGGTCCCTATCACATCATTGAGACATTTCACAGTGCTTCACAGGGCCTACTGTAAAGTGTAGTTACTGTATTTATAGGTAAATGCAGCAGCCAACGTATGCACAACAATGTCCCACAAATAGCCAAGAAATAATTGATGATTTTCCCTGGGGGATTGTTGGCCAAGGCACTGAGAGAGAGACACTTCTCTTTTTCAATAGCTCCGCTTGTTACATTGAGCAATACAGAAAGGAAACAGGCCAATAATCGGTCTTTATAATCCACACAAGCCTCCCCACCTCTGTCCCTATCCCCTTGTGTCCACATCAAGTTTTCTCTTAAATGCATTGAAACTTTTTGTTCCAACCACAGCTCCCGGCAGTGAGTTCACCAGCCAGCCTCTGTGTGAAGAAGTTCCTCCTAAACTCTCTGTTAGATCTGTTGCTGACAAGCTTAGATTTATACCGTCATCTCATCTATACCTGGAAACACCTGATCAAATCCTTTCATAATGAATTTACAATTTGTTCCTCACCAGATATTTATCCAGTTCATTTTTTAAAAGCATTAATTAACACAAGATAAAATCCAGGTTTCTCCCGATATTGCTTCTGTCCTCTCTCAATCTGATCACCTACAAAGAAACTGCCAGGCTGGTTCAGTCTCTGACATTTTTATTAAATGTAACATTAAACCGAGGTCCCATTTGCCTGTTCAGGTGGACGTTAAATCCCATCATACTGTTCAAAAATAGAAAAGAGTTTCACTCTCCTGGTGTCCTGGCCAATAATCCCCCAAATAAAATTGGTCACTCACTTCATTGGCTGTTTGTGGGACGTTACCGTTTGCAAATTGGCTGCTGCGTTCACCCACAAAATACACAGTATGTTCTGTGAAACATTTTGAGACATATCTGCAATTTGATAAGAAACTTCCAAATACAAGGATTATTATTCAAATTCCACTCAAGGTGACAGGAAATTTACTACAATGATTCCAGGGATGAGTGGAGACTGAGGGAACTGGAACTTTTTTCATAGAAATAAAAAAGGTTGAGAGGTGACCTGATCAAGGTCCTTAAAATGACGAGCGGTTTTGATAGTCAATAAGGGTTGTGTGTGTGTGTGTGGGTGAGGAGTGTGTGTGTGGGTGTGGGGTGTGTGTGAGGTGGGTGTGTGTGGGGTGTTTGTGGGGTTTGCGCGTGTGGGGTGTGTGTGTGGGGTGTGTGTGGGGTGTGTGAAATGTGGTGTGTGTGTGGGGGGTATGTGTGTGTGTGGGGGTGTGGGGGTGAGGTGTGTGTAGGTGTGAGATATGTGTGTGAGGTGGGTGTGAGATGTGTGTGGATATGGGGTGTGTGTATGTGGCGTGTATGTGAGTGTGGAGTGAGGGTGTGGGATGTGTGTGGTTGTGCAGTGTGTGTGGATGTGGGATGTGTGTATGTGGGGGTGTGTGTGGGGAGCTGTGAGGTGTGTGAGGGTGTGTATGTGGGGTATGTGTGGGGTGGGTTTGGGGGCTGTGTGTGTGGGGGTTTTGAGAGGTGTGTATGGTGTGTGTGTGTGTGGGGTGTGTGGGTGTGGAGTGAGGGTATCTGGTGTGTGTGGGATGTGTGTGGGTGTGTGTGGTTGTGGAGTGAGGGTGTGGAGTGTGTGTGAGGAGTGTGGGTGAGAGGCGTGTGTGGTAGGTATGGGTCTGGAGTGAGGGTGTGTGTGTGTGGGGATGTGTGTGAGGTGTAGGTGTGGAGTGATGGTGTGGGGTGGGTGTGGGGGATGTGTGAGGAGTGGGGTGTGAGGTGTATGTGGTGTGTATGTGTGTGGGGTGGAGTGTGGGTTGTGTGTGTGTGGGGGAGTGGGTTGTGTGTGTGTGTGTGTGGTGTGGGGAGGGAGGTGGGTGGACTCTAGCTGCTGTGATAAGATTGGGGCCAAAATCACAAAGATCCTGGCTGAAGTGGAGCTGGCTGTGAGCCTCACTGATGTGTCTGTGGCAGGTCTCACGAGGGGCTTCAGCGGAAATTGGAGCAAGTCCAATGGAAACATGGGCAGCACCAGGGGAGAAGGAAGTGGGGAAGCTGCTGGTGATGATGATGAAGGTAAGTGTGAAAGAGAGGAGGTGCAAATAATACACAGGCCTCTGTTTCTGCACACTGTCTCTATTCATATGTTAAAGTACTTTCACCCACACCCACACATACTCACACAGATTCACACACACGCGCACGCACAGATATACACGTACAGATATCCTTTGTGTTATATCATGCCCCATCTCAACAACAACATGCATTTATATAGCGCCCCTCATGCAGGGTAGCGGCCCAGATCGTTTAGCTCAAACCCATCATACTCAGACCAGCCCTGTTTCACTGTCTGTTTGTTAATCTGCCCCTGAGAAGAGTGTGAGAGATGATTTCTGATAAGACTTTTTACGATAAGTTTAAGATTATCCCCCCACCGTGTCCCATGTCAGATCCTTGGCCAAACGGCACTCCTGCACTCTCTGTGATTAGCAGAGGAGCTGGGTTCAGCGTCTGTGCTGCTAGCTCCCTGCCCTTCCTCACCCACACTTCCCCGGGATCCCCACATTACCCTGGAGTACATCACACTTTACCCCCCGAACCCACACCCCCGGGGTGTTCCAGCTCTGTCTGAGACAACGGTGATCTTTGAACTTTAATGGCTCATGCTGGGTGAGTCAGTGTCAGCCTCCTTTCAGCACAAACACTATTTGTTTCACGTTCAGAAGCTACGTGTAATCAAAGGTGCTATTTTTAGCCTTATCTTCAGTTGTTTAATGTCAGACAGCGTGACGCCAATTTACTACTTTTCAAGTGAAATGTAGCTTCACTCGCTCCCTCTATCCCTCTCTACCTCCTCCCATCCCTCCTAAATATCCGTGGAGTGAGTGACCAATTTTATCTGGGGAATTCTTGGCCAGGACACTGCGGAGAAAAACTCCCAACTCTTTTCGAACAGTGCGTCGACATCTTTAACATCCACCTGAACAGGCAGATGGGACGTCAGTTTAACGTCTCATGAGAATGACAATACAGCGCTCCCCGAGCACTGCATTGGAACATCAGCACAGACTGTGAAGTCACAGTCCCGACATGGGACTTAAACCCACTTGCTTCTGGCTCAGGAGAAAGTGTGTTAGCCTGTGCTGGCTGGCATGTTAGTTGGTTGGTGTTGTCTGTGTAACAAACAATCTCGTCATTTTCCTCACAGACACGATGGTAATGTACATCATGTCCCACCAGGATGAGGGGGGAAAGCACAGCTGTGTGGAGCTCCAGATTGAGCTGCCTCCCCCCAAGCCCAGGCACAACAGGGCAGGGGAGGAGGGGCCTGTGGTAAGTGTGAGGGAGGAAGACTGGCAGGGGAGGCAGGGCCTGTGGTAGGGTGTGAGGGAGGAAGATGCTGGCCTTTCACACTGTCCCTCACTGATTCATCCTATTACCCAACACCGTCGCTCCTGCAGGCATCATCGGACATACTGTTGCCTGGGAAGCTACAGACACGAGACTGCGCGAGCCGCAAAGTGTAGTAACTTGGACGTTGTGTGGTTTTCCTTTGGTCAGTCAGGTGTCTACACCGTGACCCGGCACTGTGATCAGCCAGGTGTCTGACCCACACAGATGCCCATTAGCATGATCAGATGGGTGTCTGATACACGCCCGTGATCAGCTGGGTGTCTGACCCATACCATAACCCGTCACCATGATCAGCCGGGTGTCAGGACATGAGTAGAAACTCCCTGCTCTCTTTGGATAGTGCCCTGGGATCTTTAACGCTCACCTGAACAGGCAGACAGGACCTTGGTTTCATGTCTCAAACGAAGGACAGTGCCTCCGCTGACTGTCAGCGTAGACTGTATGAGCTCCAAGTCTTCACATGGGCCTTGAACTTATAATCTTTTGACCTAGAGGCGAGAGCACTATCAATTAGGCCAGGCTGACAGTGTGGAGGAAGGTTATATTTGGTACAGGGAATTGGGATTAGGATAGATGTCACCACTGGAGGACCAAAGTCCCCCACTGATGGAACCTCGCAGTGTTTGGTAGATTTCTGTGGTTCGGTTCTACTCTCTCCGGTGACGTTGGCGGGTAAAGCCAGGCCGATGCTGATGAGAAAAGTGATTTGATTTTTTTTCTCAGGGCACCGTGGAGTTCAGCTGTTTCCCAGCATCCATGAACACTAACGTTCTGATAACAGTTTTCACAGACCCCAAATGGGAGGAGCCTTGGAACCTCACACACAAAGTGCCAGGTCAGCATGCGAGCACACACTACCCTGATCACTGCTCAGAGATAGGAACATAGCTCACACACTGCAGCACAAGAGCTCTGTGTACAGACACAGCCAATCCATCCAAACGGATTATTGTGAGCCTATTGGGCCTGGAACTTAGGCTCTGGCTCTGACATATAAATCCAGAAGCTCAGGCCTGGAGGCTTGGCCCTGGTAATAGGATGCTGGAGACCGGAGATGGAAAGCTCCAGTTACACTACTGAGCAGAATAATGCTAGGGTTTGGGGAGGGGAATTATCACTTAGATTATTATTTTCTAACACTTTTGTTGTGTTTTAACAGACTGTTCTGTGAAGGATTTCTTGAATATTAAATCGTGCGAAGGTGAGTAAGAGATGTACCATTGTGACAGTGGAGAGTCTGATAGCCTGAGAAGTGCTGTGTGACTGTCTTTCTGTTTATCACAGTACCGGAGCCCTGCGTTAGGCTGGAGGACGTGGAACAGAGAGCTGTGGTGATTGTTCCTGACAATTACTTCCTGAGGTTCCTGTATGATGTGATGCCAGAGTTTGAGAGCACAAATCCCCAGGACTCCGGCAAACTGGTGAGGAGGCGCCCTGACACCATTAATAGCCTTAGATTTTTTGAGTAGTAGTAGAGTTGATTTTTGGTTGGGTTGAGTCCAGATTCTTTGTGTGGATGGTGTTTGGGACATGAAGCTAAACAGACGTAACTGTGGGTGAGGAGGAAGACATGGCTGACTATTGGTCCAGGCTCAAACCCAGGCTCCCAGGCTCTTTCTTGGTTCCATTCCCGTTATTTCAGGAACTGTTACTGGAGTGGCCTCCAGGGACCACGTCTGGTTTTAGTTCTCAATTACTGTAATGGCTACAAACACAACACCTGTCAATAACATGCTTTCATATTGTCTACTCACAACTCTTTTATATCATTCTTTCCAGAAGGAGACCGAGGTGCAACGGAGCTTCCGAGACATTGTCCCTTGTCTATGTATCGAGGTATGTTTTAGGCTTCAGACACCCAAACCAGACTGAGAGGTTAATGTGTGGTCAGGCTTCACATTGGAAGGGGCTGAGCTAGGGACAGGCAGATCCCTCCTCACTGAGCGGAATCATCACACAATCAAGGCATGGATTTCGTTATGGCTTCTCAGTGTTTCAGTAAAGCAATGGAATGTTAGAGAGCTCGAGTGGGGGGCGAACACCAGCACAGACACAATGGGGAGAGAGCAGGGAATGGGATTAGAAAAGAGAGCTCCAGTGGGGAAGTGAGCACCACTTGTGATAAACTCTGATGGTGTCTGACCCTCTCTCTGAAGGTGTGGTCAGCGTCAATGGCAGACGCCTGGAGACGAAGAAAATGTCCCTTTTCAAAAAGTGAGTTTGGTGACTCTCTTTCTACCTTTCTCTTTCTCTCCCTCCCTCTATGTCTTTTGGGGCTTGTGGGGGGGCGAGTGAGCAGGGTGAGTGTGAGCAGGATGAGTGTGAGTGGTGAGTGTGAGCGGGGTGACTGTGAGCAGGGTAGGAGTGAATGAGGTAGGTGAAAGGCACTATACAAATGTAATTTTGTTGTTGTTGTATAGTCAGTGCTGATGTTGGTACTCACTGTGTTGATGATCACTGTATTGGTGTAGCCCCAGGGTTCAGGGGGAACGTGTGGCGACTGAGCCGACTGCAGGTGGAGGCCAGGGGCTTGGCGCTGCAGTGGACATTCTCCGCCCCCTGTAATGTGTCCGGCCACATCACACTCTGCTCCAGGTCACAGAGCGGGGAGTGTCAGGAGGTCAGCGGCTCTCGGCAGCAGCTTCATATTAATGTAAGTCAAAGATTCCAGCCCCAACAGTGCCAGAGCACTGGAGCTGTGTCATTGTGTGTGTGCCTTCATGTCTGTGTGTGTGTCATTGTGCGTGTGCCTTTGTGTCTGTGTCAGTGTGTGTGACTGTGCTAGTGTGTGTCTGTATCAGTGTGTATCTATATCAGTGAGTGTGTGTGTGTGTCAGTGTGTGTATATTAGTGTCACAATCTGTGCGTGTGTTGGTGTGTCACAATGTGTGTGTGTGTGAAAGAGATAATAGAGCGTGCAGTGTATGTTTGTGTAGTTGTTGCTCTGTATATTGAGGTGGGAGGAAGTGACAATGGTCCTGGGGCTGAAATGAACATCACTGAATCCTGAGACACAACTGATTCTCCCTCTGAACAACTCCTTTTCAGACACTGAGAGAGTTCAGGGACGTGGAACCACACCCTTCGCTCTGCGTGCAGGTAATAATAATAATCCTTGCATTTGATATAGCGCTTTTCACATCAGGAGGACGTCCCAAAGCGCTTCAGTGAATTGACTGTATATTTGTGGGCGAACGCGGCAGCCAATTGCGCACAGCAATGTCCCACAAACAGTCGTAGATTGAAAATGACCAATTTTTATTATTGTTTTGGGTTTTGGAGGGATTATTGTAACAGATCGTTAGACACAATTACCAATACAATCTACATTTACACAGCACCTGTCATGTGGGGAGGATGTGTCACAACAACAACAACAACAAAATTACATTTATAGAGCGCCTTTCACGTCGAGAGGACATCCCAAGGCACTGGACAGTCAGGGGTCAGAACCCGAGCATGGGGAAGGGGTGGGGTAGGGGTGAGGGAAGACAGAGAGGTGGGAGGGTGACTGAAGGCACGATCAAAGAGGAGGGTCTTGAGACTGGCCTTGAAGGAGACAAGGGAGGAAGCGAGGCGAAGGGACTTTGGGATGGAGTTCCAGAATGTGGGGGCAGAGAGGCTGAAAGCCCGGTCACCAATGGTAGGGCGGGTCGGGTGGGAGACAATGAGCAGGCTGAACGGAGTCAGCAAGTCAGAGAGGTAGGAGAGGCAAGGCCATGGATGGCCTTGAAAGTGAGGACAAGGATCTTGAATTCGATCCTTTGAGGGATGGGGAGCCAGTGGAGTCGGGCGAGGGTGGGAGTGATGGGGTCGCGGAGCCTGATGCGCGAGAGTACACGAGCTGCAGAGTTTTGGATGATCTGCAGCTTGTGAAGGGAAGAGTTGGGAAGTCCGATGAGGAAGGAATTTCCATAATCGAGCCTTGATGTAACGAATGTGTGGGTGAGGGTTTCGGCAGCCTGAGGGGTGAGGCAGTGGTAGAGTCTGGCAATGTTGCGGAGGTGGTGGTAGGCAGTGCTGGTCATGGTGCGGATGTAATAATAATAATCCTTGCATTTGATATAGCGCTTTTCATGTCTTCTCGACGTCTCAAAGCGCTTCACAGAACAGACTGTAAAGTGAATTGACTATATTTGTGAGCGAAACGCAGCAGCCAATTGCGCACAGCTGTGTCCCATAAACAGTTGTGGATTGAAAATGACCAATTTTTTATTATTGTAAATAATGTCGGGATGTGGGGGAGAAAGGACAGCTCAGGGTCAACAAGACACCCGGGTTCCTGATTGGCTTAGTGAGGTTGAGTGTGCAGTTGTGGAGGCTGATGCTGCCAGCGCCCGAGGTGCGGAGGCGCTGGCGTGAGCCAATCCTCGGTCTTGCTGACATTCAGCTGGAGAGAGTTGTCCCTCGTCCAGGACTTGATGTCGGACAGGCAGTCAGTCAGGATGCCAGTAGTCCTGGAGTTGAGGGTGGAAGCAGAGAGATAGAGTTGGGTGTCATCCCAACAGTGCAGGAGTGGGAACCCAGGGCCGTGGGAGGGGAAAGATGACTGAAAGTACAGTCAGAGAGAGATTTCGAGATGGACCTTGAACGAGGTGAGAGGGGAAGAGTCAAAGGGAGTCTGGGATGGAGTCCTCATCTTTAAAGCTCTCCTAGGTCTTGCTTCTCCCTACCTCTGTGACCTTCTAAAACCTTACCAATCTTTCCACTTCCTCCACTCCACATCCCCACTTCGAAATCTAGTTTAAATCCGGGCTTCACTGGCTCCCTGTCGCAGAACGGAGCAATGTCAAGGCTCTCACTCTGATTTTCAAATCTCTTCATGCCATGACACCTCCCTATCTCTCAGAGCTACTCGCCACTTCTCTACTCACTGCCTTCACTCAGCTGGCTAAGGGTCTGCTGCACGACCCTCGTTCTCTCCGCTCCACAATTGACGTCCGTGCTTTCAACCTCCACCCCCTGAATCTCTGGAACTCCCAGCCTCATTTCCTCTGCCAGCCAGCCTGGCACATCGGCAGGTCTTGGAGGGGAGACCAGTGACTGAGTGGGCAGGGAATCCTCCCACTCAGGTAAGCAGGATGCTTCCCTCCAGGGAGAGAGTGCGTACTCCATTCCAAAAATCAATCTATCTCTGGAATTTCCACATGTAGGTGGGATGCATGGTTTGGGTTGGGCATGTGTATGTAGTGTATGTGTATGTAGTGCACATGTATGTTGTGTGTGTATGTAGTGCGTGTTAGTGTTAGTGACAGTCTCGGTGAAATCACAGTGGTGAAGCAAGCTGTGGCCCTGAGTCAAGCCCTTCCTGATAGTGACGCTGTCACATATCATGGAAAGCATCTCCACTCAACCTGGGAGCAGTGGGGAGTGTCTGACTGGCAGTGACTGTGTGCGTGTATGTGTGGGTGGGGCTGCTCTCCTTAGTGATGGCAAAGTCTCCAAGAAACTCAGAGGTTAATCACTTATTAAACCAATTACCAAGTGTGTTTACCTGAAGCAGTAATTCCACAATGTGTGTTACATTCACTTGGGAATTATAACCTGGTTGATATTGTTCCTCCTGTTTGTTCAGGTTATCTCGGAACCTTACATCAATCTCACATGTCCTTTTGGTGAGTAGATTACGGGAACGTCGGATAAACTGCTTGGATAATCTAGTCTGACTGGTTCTGTGACATTTTTAGAAATGAAGGAGGAGCACAATGACTGCGTCAGTGCCCCAGCGCTCGGTAATACACCTGTCTACACTCCACCCCACAGGCTTTTTCATTATTAATTTGAGAAATCGCATTTGAATGTTTGTTTGGTGAAGTATATGTGTAGCCTGGCTCAGTGCGTGCAGCCCAGCTCAGTGTGTGTAGCCCGGCTCAGTGTGTGTAGCCTGGCTCAGTGTGTGTAGCCTGGCTCAGTGTGTGTAGCCCGGCTCAGTGTGTGTAGCCTGGCTCAGTGTGTGTAGCCCGGCTCAGTGTGTGTAGCCTGGCTCAGTGTGTGTAGCCTGGCTCAGTGTGTGTAGCCTGGCTCAGTGTGTGCAGCTTGGCTCAGTGTGAACTATGCCACAGGATCACACACTGAGCCAGGCTACACACTAACCCGGGCTACACATACTGAGCCAGGTGGACATACTGAGCTAGGCGGACACACATACTGGGGTGATTTCAATACAAACCTCTTCCTGCCTCCTATTTGATAACTAGAAGCCAATCAACCTGAAATCCCTCCTAGATTACCCTGCTGAAGCTTGATTTTCTTAATAAACACCAGCCAACAAATTAGATTGAATTTTCCACAAATCTGTCGGTTGTAAATTTTGCAGCAGAATGGTGAGAAAAGAGGAATTCAGGGACTGACACTGGGCAGTCTGATATAATCTCAGCAGGCAGTCTGATATAAACTCTCAGTCACTCCGCTCCTTGTGTGGGTGGCCTGCGAGCTGTTTCTGGGCCTTAAGCTCACTTTTATTCAAGTCCCTCTCTTTGTCTCTGTGCAAACACCTGTATCTGCACCAATGATCCTGTGTGACAGACCCTGACCCTGAGAGACAGACACTGATCCCAGTGACAGGCGCTGATGCGGGATGACGGGGTGATAAGTGATGTAGAGGTGCTTGCTGTTGTGGCTGATGTGAGCCAATAATTGCAGAGACCCCTGTCCCGTGGAGCGTGGACATGCAGTTGCTGGTGAAAAACGTGACACTGATTGTCCGACACCCGACCAGGATGGACTTCTCAATGTGTGCACTGAATGGAGACGAGTGTGAGCTCCTCACACCCACGATTCAGGAGGTCAGTCAATCCACGACTGTTTGTGGGACATTGCTGTGCGCAATTGGCTGCCGCGTTCGCCCACAAATATACAGTCAATTCACTTTATAGTATATTCTGTGAAGCACTTTGGGACGTCTAGAAGACGTAAAAAGCGCTATATCAAATGCAAGGATTATTATTATTAGTAGTAAATGACCAACTAGTGACTATTCTCCTTGAAAACCTGCAATACTTTCCAGAATTAGATAAGCAGGATGCATCCCTCCAGGGAAAGAGCGAACATTCCATTCCAAGAATCTATCTCTGGAATTTCCATGTGTAGGTGAGATGCATGGAACTCGTCAGTTTGGTTTGGATATTCTTAAGACATCCGTTAGGGCAAAAATAATCAATGTTACAGAAAAATTTGCCAACCAAACAGCTAACCACAGGGCGGACAATCTAATCTGGGGTCAGCGACCAATCCCATTAAAACTCACGTGGGAATGCTCCTCTGGGAATAGATTGGAGCACAGTTCCTGCAGGTCATGTGGCCTACGTCCAGTTACAAGAAAGCGTTCCCACATTTGTGCAACTAAGAATTTTTATCAAGGAATTTTATTAAGAAACATATTCTCAGGCCCAGAAATATAACACATCAAATAATTCTCCATGAGGAGGGAGGACTGAAGGTGAGGAGGGAGGAGTGTGAGGTAAGGAGCGCAGAATGAGGGGCAGTGTGTGTATGCTAACGACTTTCACTTCTCTTCCATGTTTGACGAAGATGGCTGATGGGAAGCACTTTCACATTTCAAACCTGTCTGCTCCCCGCTGCCTGCAGGTCAGTGTCCCTGTGAGAGATTTCACATCTTTATAGCAGCTTATACCATCAAAATATCTGAAGTGCTTTGCAGGATTTACTGTAAAATGAGGTGACTGTGTATTTTGTCAGCGAATGCAACAGCCACTTTGCGAACAGCTAATGGAGTGAGTGATCGATTTTATTTGGGATGTTATTGGCCAGGACACTGGGAGAGAGAAACTCGCTTCTCTTTTCAAATAGTGCCAGGGGATTTTTAATGTCCACCTGAACAGGCTCACACCGCGCCTCAGGTTAACATCTGGCAGCTTAGCCATAGCGAATAGTCAGGTTGTCTGGAGATTCAGGTGAAGGTTGTGCCATGCCTCTAACAATTCTTGTTGTTATTCATCAGTTTATGTCATTCCATTCAGCTTCTGTTAACCCTGCAAACCAAATCCCTAACAGGTAGGGTGATCCTAGCTGGACAAGCAGCAGGGAATCAACCAATGACAAGCTATGTGGTTTTCGCTGGTTAAATTCCAGCAGTTACCCCAACACACACTCTGGGGTCCCCAAGTCTTGGCTCTTGTTAACCTAATATTTCGGAATAGGTAAGCAGGATATGCATTTCATTCTAATGAACATCCCTGGAATTTCCATGGGTAGGTGGGATGTATAGAATTCTCAGTTTGGTTAGGATATTTGGATATTGCATGACCAAAAAATCGACTCTTATGTCTAAATCATCTGACAAGATTCCTTCCTTTCAGATCTGGAGATCAGACGTGAGTTTTTCAGCCCGAGTTACTGTTTGTCCCTTTGATACCTGTAAGTCCTTGTCACCAGCGCATCATCAACAACAACAGTTCACACAGCGCCCTTCATGTAGCGTAACATCTCAGAGCGATTACCAGAGATGGTGTCAGACACTGAGACAGGGAGAGGGGGAGGGGCAGGTGGGCATTGGCGAGGTCAGTGAGGCCGATGTAAAGACACAAGTTAGGGTGGGATGGAGGAGGAAGGTGTGTGTGTATGGAGGGGAGAGGGGCTGTGTTTGTGTGGGGGAGGGGCTGTAGGTGGGGGGAGGGACTATGTGTGTATGGAGGTGCGGAGGCGCTGTGTGTGTGGGGGGAGGTGGGGAGGGGCTGTGTGTGGGAGAGGAGGTGGGGAGGGGCTGTGTGTGGGGGAGGTGGGGAGGGGCTGTGTGTGGGGGAGGTGGGAGGCGCTGTGTGTGGGGGGAGGTGGGGGGAGGGGGGGGTGTGGGGGGGAGGTGGGGGGGGCTGTGTGTGGGGGAGGTGGGGGGGGGGGGCTGTGTGTGGGGGGCTGTGGTGTGGGGGCTGTGTGTGGGGGGGCTGTGTGTGGGGGGGGTGTGTGTGGGGGGGGTGGGGGGGGGCTGTGTGTGGGGGTGTGGTGGGGCTGTGTGTGGGGGCTGTGTGTGGGGGGCTGTGTGTGGGGGGGCTGTGTGGGGGTGTGTGGGGGCTGTGTGTGGGGGGGCTGTGTGGGGGGGCTGTGTGTGGGGGGCTATGTGTGGGGGGCTGTGTGTGGGGGGCTGTGTGTGGGGGGCTGTGGTGGGGGGGCTGTGTGTGGGGGGCTGTGTGTGGGGGGCTGTGTGTGGGGGGCTGTGTGTGGGGGGCTGTGTGTGGGGGGGCTGTGGTGGGGGCTGTGTGTGGGGGGGCTGTGTGTGGGGGGCTGTGCTGTGTGTGGGGGGGGCTGTGTGTGGGGGCTATGTGTTGGGGCTGTGTGGGGTGGGGAGGCTGTGTGTGGGGGGCTGTGTGTGGGGGGCTGTGTGTGGGGGCTGTGTGTGGGGGCTGTGTGTGTGGGGCTGTGTGTGGGGGGGCTGTGTGTGTGGGGGCTGTGTGTGGGGCTGTGTGTGGGGGGCTGTGTGTGGGGGGGCAGTGTGTGGGGGGGCTGTGTGTGGGGGCTGTGTGGGGGGGCTGTGTGTGTGTGGGGGCTGTGTGTGGGGGCTGTGTGTGGGGGGGCTGTGTGTGTGGGGGGCTGTGTGTGGGGGCTGTGTGTGGGGGGGCTGTGTGTGGGGGGGCTGTGTGTGGGGGGTGTGTGGGGGGCTGTGTGTGGGGGGCTGTGTGTGGGGGCTGTGTGTGGGGCTGTGTGTGGGGGGGCTGTGGTGTGGGGGCTGTGTGTGGGGGCTGTGTGTGGGGGGGCTGTGTGGGGGAGGGCTGTGTGTGTGGGGGGGGGTGTGTGTGTGGGGGGCTGTGTGTGGGGGGCTGTGTGTGTGGGGGGCTGTGTGTGGGGGGCTGTGTGTGGGGGCTGTGTGTGGGGGCTGTGTGTGGGGGCTGTGTGTGGGGGGGGCTGTGTTGTGGGGGGGCTGTGTGGGGCTGTGTGTGGGGGCTGTGTGTGGGGGCTGTGTGTGGGTGGGGGCTGTGTGTGGGGGGCTGTGTGTGGGGGGGCTGTGTGTGGGGGGCTGTGTGTGGGCTGTGTGTGTGGGGGGGCTGTGTGTGGGGGGGCTGTGTGTGGGGGCTGTGTGTGTGGGGGGGCTGTGTGTGGGGCTGTGTGTGTGTGGGGGCTGTGTGTGTGGGGCTGTGTGTGGGGGGGCTGTGTGGTGGGGGTGTGGGGGCTGTGTGTGGGGGCTGTGTGTGGGGGGCTGTGTGTGTGGGGGTGTGTGGCTGTGTGTGTGGGGGTGTGTGGGGCTGTGTGTGGGGGTGAGTGGCTGTGTGTGGGGGCTGTGTGTGGGGGGGCTGTGTGTGGGGGCTGTGTGTGTGGGGGCTGTGTGTGGGGGGGCTGTGTGTGGGGGGGGCTGTGTGTGGGGGCTGTGTGTGGGGGGGCTGTGTGTGGTGGTGGTGTCCTGGCCGCTGACCTGTGTCTTGCAGGTGTCCGGGGCCGGTGGCCGCTGGCTGTTGCTGTTGCTGTTGCTGTTGCTGTTGCGGTGGTGGCGGTGCTGCTCGTCGCTGACCGGAGGTGGAGAGTGAAAGGTACAGACACATCAGCTGTGGCCCTGACGTTCAAATACTGGGAACAGCGCAACTTTGCACATGAAAGAGTTCAGAAGGACACTGTCTCACACACACTGCTCTCCAGTGCCCAGTGACACTCTGTGTGTGTTGCTGTGAGTGTGAAGCCTCCTCTCTTGTACCTTTCATCCTTCAATATTATAAGGGAATAATTATTTGGTTAGGACAAGTTTGCAGGACTACTGGGAGAGAGTGGGGGAGTGGGATTGAATTGGAAGCTCTTTTCAA